>NC_141040.1:32295000-32372500 GCF_052040795.2 Danio rerio | reverse complement strand
GCCGTTCGCCATGATCTCTACTACTACTCTTACAACAAAGACTATCAGGATGGTTTTACACAGGAGGGTCAGTGCTAAAAATTCTCCTCTGAAAGCCAGTATCAGACCGTGCCATGTGAAAGAAATCACATCTGTTGCCAATAGCTACTGTCTTACTTAGATGCCATTTGTAACATCTGCCTTTCTTTTCAAAGAGATGGTTCACCCCAAAAATAAAAAAAGTGAAAATTAATGGTTTACTCACTCTCCACCTGATACGAACCAAATTTGAGTTTCTGTTGAACACAAAGGAAGACCTAAAGAATGTTGTGGGGGGCATTGACTTCCATAGTATTGTTTTTATTCTTAAAGGCTTTTTCCAACGTGTTTTCAGAATATCTTGTTTTGTGTTCAACAAAAGAAAGAAATTCATAAAAGTTTAGAACCACTTGAGTGTCAGGAAATATTTGTTTTTGGGTGAACTGTCCCTTTATATAAAATTGTAGATTAGACTGTAGGGAATTTAAAATACTTGCTTTGTTCTTATATTGTCAATAGAAATTATAAAAAAAACATACACCTAATTCTAGCCTCTTGAAATATACCTCCTGAAAGTGCAATTTCATGATGTTTATGGTTGTTGTTTATTTTTTTTTTTTTGAACGAAAAATAATTTTACTTGAAATATGCTTGGACATTTTGTAAATCAAGAAGGGAAACTGTTCATCATCATTCAAAATAAATAGAAGCTTTGTCTATCTGTATTTTTTAGTTTAAATCTCGACATGAATTTTAAGGAAAAGTTTATGCAAAAAATGTTTTTTAATTACCCATTTAAGAACAGCTGAACTTTTAGTCTTATCATCTCTAAACTACACTCACCGGCCACTTTATTAGGTACACCTTACTAGTACCCCCTTTTGCTTTCAGAACTGCTTTAATCCTTCATGGCATAGATTCAGAAAGGTACTTGAAATATTTTTCAGTTTGGTCCATGATGACATGATAGCATCACGCTGATGCTGCAAATTTTTCAGCTGCACATCAATATCTCCCAATCTCCCATCCCACCAAATGCCATAGGTGCCCAATTGGATTGAGATCTGGTAACTGTGGAGGCCATTTGAGTACAGTGAACTCATTGTCATGTTCAAGAAACCAGTCTGAGATGATTCGTGCTTTATGACATGGCGCGTTATCCTGCTGGAAGTAGCCATCAGAAGATGGGTACACCGTGGCCATAAAGGAATGGATATGGTCAGCAATAATACTCAGGTAGGCTGTGGTGTTGACACAATACTCAATTGGTACTAATGAGCCCAAAGGGTGCCAAGAAAATATCCCCCACACCATTACACCACCACCAGCAGCCTCAACAGTTTATACAAGGCAGGATGGATCCATGCTTTCATGATCTTGACACCAAATTCTGACCCTACCATTCAAATGACGCAGCAGAAATCGAGACTCATTAGACCAGGCAACGTTTTTCCAATTTTCTATTGTCAAATTTTAGTGAGCCTCTGCGAATTGTAGCCTCAGTTTCCTGTTCTTAGCTGACAGGAGTGGCTCCGGGTTTGGTCTGCTGCTGTAGCCCATCCGCCTCAGCATTTAGAGATGCTCTTCTGCATACTTTGGTTGTAATGAGTGTTAATTTAAGTTACTGTTGCCTTTCTATCAGCTGAAACCAGTCTGGCCATTCCGCTCTGACCTCAACAAGGCATTTGCGCCCACAGAACTGCCGCTCACTGGATATTTTTTTCTTTTTCGGACCAATCTCTGTAAACCCTTAAGATGGTTGTGTGTGAAAATCCCAGTAGATCAGCAGTTTCTGAAATACTCAGACCAGCCCGTCTGGCACCAACAACCATGCCACCATTCATGGCCAGTGTACATGTCAACAGTTACTGACACTTTTTATGTAAAACAAATAATAACACATACCGGCGAATCTAAATGACCCATGGCTCCAGATGATACACAGGTCTTGTAAAGCAAAACATTCATTCTGTGCAAGAAACATTACATTTATAACATTATTACCTTTATTCCTCAGTCTTGGTAAACAATCCTGAGTGTGTTCATGAAGTGTGCGTAGCTAATATCTCTTACTGTGTACATTTAAGTTCAGTTTCTTGCACAGATCAAACATTTTTGCTTTATAAGACCTCAGTGTATCGCAAAGAGCCATGAGTAATTTTGTTTTGCTTGTTTAAGGTTTTATTTATTCTCAAAGTGACCATAACCATTGAATTGCATTTTATGAATCATTCATTTTTTGTGAACTAATACTTTTTTCATTATATGGAATGAATATGACAAAATATTATTTTGTAAAAGAAAGATATCATACAGGTTTGAAGCAGCATGAAGGTGAGTAAATGATCAGGTTTTCATTTGCAAATACAAATATGCATTCAGCAATGTTTACATGTAAGCCACACTCTTAGAGGTACTCAGATTTCATTTAATTAGCATACAAGATGCAAAGAACATAAAATGATATTCATGTTTCTTATGTCTGTGTCAGTCATGTCCAGTCATTCACGCATAATGCCTCTACATAACCTGATTCTACATGATGAAGGGTCATTTGGCCAAGAAAACAATTATAGACTTATCATAAAACAAACCAGGGGCTAAATAAGAGCAATTATCCTATGATATCATGAGCTTTATGTGGATTGGCATCTTGACAGAAAATGCAGAGCCACATTATTTGTGCGGTTTATCATGGCTTTGTGTTGAGAGTCACTTAGTTTGATTCAGTACCATTGGTAGTGATTCATAAAAAAAGGTCAGTTTTAAGTACTTCAAATGTAAACATCCTGCTCAAGTACTTGCATTTAAAAAATAATTGATAAAGGTCTTTCAATTATGCTACAGAACATTTGATATATTTGATGTCTACGTCAGATTCATAATAGGCTGCAAATAATAGAGGCAAACAAAAATAAAGCTAAAATCTACACTAAGGTTCCTTGAAAAGAAAGGAATGGAAAAACCATAAGGATAATCTTGTTTTATTTAATTTTTTTTACATTTTAAAGCAAATTTGTGAAATCTTTTGTAAAACTAAAATTGAATAACGTAACAGTTCGGTAAACAATATTACTAATTTTTGTGCACCGGTCTAGTGTATCCTGTAGAGGCTGTGTGTTAGCTGCCTTTACCAACAGGAAGGCCCACATGTATCTTCAATCAGAATTCCACAATTTGCACCTAAGCTCATTTTCTAGCATGTTTAGACCAGAGTCAGAAATTAAATATTTCATTTAAGGCTTTTTTTTGTGTTAGTGTTAATAAAGTAATATATAAAACTGATCTTTTTTTGTCTCAAGTGAAATACTTACATATAAATAATCACTGAACTGCTGTATTAACAATAAGCTTTTATACATTTAAAAATTATGCATAAAAAGGGAGACAAACAATACGGAGTATGGCTGCAATCTCATGACAAATTATTGATTACTGCTCTTGGCATTCTAATAATGTTTACTATTTATTAATATATAAATAAATCATTTTACATATTACAGGCAAACATGTCGGTCCATGACATTAGTCTAGCACAAGTTATAATTAACGAAACTGCTAAATAAATCTTAATTAATTACCATTAAATAAATCAGACACAAAATGTAAGAAATCATGGATACATTTTTTTTTCTGTTTTAAGTAAAAAATAATGACACTAATTAATATATTATAGGTACGATTTACTAAAACATGGAAAATTCATACATGGTGGCCAAAATAAATAAAAATGTGGGAAGGAATCAGTAAATCGTTGCTATACATTACGAAACTAATTGTGGAAAATCTGAATCCAAGTCTACATATATATATATATATATATATATATATATATATATATATATATATATATATATATATATATATATATTATCCAATGTAACATACACTTTTCAATAACCTTAAGGTTTTTTTTTTTACCGCAACACATTAATTTAATTGTAAAGGGGCATTTTTACCACATTATCTTGAATTTGTGGAGCATTTTTACCACAAGCAGCCTGCTAATTTCTGACCCTGATTTAAACCCATTGATTTTGTTCCATCTGGGCCTGCCCATGGGTAGCATATTGCATGGAGAACGGAAGATTGTCATGGGTTTGACATTTAGTTTCCTGATAGATTTACCTTTTAAAAAAAATAAAATAAAAAATGAAATACAGAGGCCATCATTGTTAAACAACTTATGTAGAGTCCAGGAACATGACATGAATGAAGTGTTGGGACAAAAAGCAGAGATGTTCCTTCCTTGTTTTCTGATAACCAAGAGGATTTCATTGGTTTGGGAGCAGTGCCTCCATCATCACAAACTGTACTGAAGCGCTGTGGCCACAGACAAGGGTGTCTTATAACGTGGAGTGACATCTGTTTCTGCTAGAGCTCTCCAGATTTCTGGTTGCAGGTGGTACACACCCGCACAGGATGGTCCCAACCCCTGGAGGGCACGGCCCGTCGATCTGGGGAGCAGTCGTTACATACTCCTTGTCCGCATGCACGGCAGTGATGAATGGAGAGACGGGCGTTAAACTCACGCTGGCACTGGTTACAACATCGGATGTCTTGATCAGGGACCCAATACGCTGGACGAGCGGCATCTTTAACCAGACCTAGTAAAAGCACATTTTTTAATACTTTCTTTATGCAACTAATGAAATGTAAGTGTAATCTTAAAGATAAGAGAAATGTGAGATGAACAAGCCAATAGTTAATAATTCATAAACTTTGTAATAAACTGATTTTGAACAGGGCCCTGGAACTCCTTAAAATTGTGTGAATTTTAATCTACTGTTGCCAAGATTTGAAAAATATTTGATTTTAGACAGTGCTTTGAATCTGCAAGGAAATTGTTATTGTGTTGCTTTCATTATTTACTTATTCATTACTTAATAAATATGTTATGTTAATTAACTAAAAATAAATCTTTTGCTTTTAGAGTCTGCAACATGCCAGTATCATAAATAGTTAGTCGTTTTTTTTTTATCTGCGCCTTTTGAAATGAAAATAAATACAAATTTAAGATGAAAGATGACAAATTTTTGATGCGAGTAAATTATCTTGAAGAGTGTAAATGACAGCAATTCAATGTTGGGCTTGAGGCAATCCTGCCATCAGAAAGTTTGCTTTGTATACTATACTATTTAATACAATGACAAATAGCATCTAATATAATTTGAGGTATGTACAGTTGAAGTCAGAATTATTAGCCCCCCTGAATTATTAGCCTCGCTGTTTATTTTTCCACCCCCAATTTCTGTCTAACAGAGAGATTTTTTTCAACATATTTCTAAACATAATAGTTTTAACAACTCTTATCTAAAAAGTGATTTATTTTATCTTTGCTATGATGACAGTACATAATATTTTACTAGATATTTTTCAAGACACTTCTATACAACTTAAAGTGACATTTAAAGGCTTAACTAGGTTAACTAGGCAGGTTAGGGTAATAAGGCAAGTTATTGTATAACGATGGTTTGTTCTGAAGACTATTGGGGAAAAAATGCTTAAAGGGACTAATAACTTTGGCCTTAAAATGATTATTAAAACATTTAAAACTGCTTTTATTCTAGCCAAAATATACAAGAAAAAAATATTATCAGACATTCTGTGAAAATTTCTTTGCTTTGTAAAACATCATTTGGGTAATATTTGAAAAATAATTAAAAAAAAAAAAGGGGGGGGGGGGGGCTAATAATTCTGAGTGAAACTATATCTATTTTGCCACACTTGTAAAGTGCACTGCTAAAAATGCTTTTCTTACATAGTTTCTTGCTTCAAGTCCAAATATCTGAAAAGAAAAACTTAAATCAAAAAGCAATTTATAGACAAGGGAAAAAAAATTGTCTCGTTTTTAGAAATAAATCAAAATGTCCGTTTTTCCTTAAAACAAGCAAAATAATCCGGTAATGGGGTAAACTTAATCTTTTCAAAAAGAAAACAGGTTTATTTGACTTGTTTTGAGGAAAAACTCACTTAATTTTGACTTATTATTTCTGACAAGACAATATAGTTTGCTTGTCTAGAAAATGCTTCTTGATTTATGATTGTTTAGATATTCAGACTAGAAATAAGACAAAAAAAACTTTAAGAAAAATACTTTTAGCAGTGTGTAGAATGCACCTGGAAAGTGCTTGAAAATTCATTAAATTTGACTTGAGAAAAGGTGTAAGAACCCGAACCAATTTTCCAGTGCCAATTTGTATTCATACTGCCATTCTGTTTTTATAGGTTTGTAAAATGGTGAAATCCGGCGAAGGACTCACCGAGAGGGATGTCTATGGCTGTGACCACTGCTCCTAATGTGTTTTGAACCGCTTCTCCAACTTTCCTGGCGATCAGAGTGCCTCCTTCTTCCTCTTCTAGTGCAGCGTCCAGTAGTTCTGTGTGAGGTTTAATAGCAGTTATTATTATGGGTTGCAACTTTGTCACACATTCATTAGCACCTTTATTATTTACACCTTGCTTTAGTATTGGCTTGAACCCCCTTTTGCTATCAGAACTGCCTTAATTCTTCATGGCAAAGATTCATAAAAAGTTATTGGTCAATATTGTCATGATAGCATGAGGTAGTTGTTGGATCCATCATGCAAATCTCCCATTCCAGCACATCAAAACAAGATGTTTTTTTAACAATATGGCGCATTATCCTGCTTGAAATATACAATGGTCACACGAGGATGAACTTGATCATTAACAATAGCAAGGTATGCTTTGGCACTTAAATGCTGCTTAATTGGTATCAAGGTCCCAAGAAAACATCCACAACAACGGATTATTTACACAAGGGTAGTATAGATCCATGATTTCATGTCATTCTTGCCAAATCTGAACCTTCCATCTTAAAAGACACAGTTGAAAGCGAGCCTCATCAGACCAGGCAAGTTTTTTGCTCAATCTCTTGCTGTTTGATTTTGGTGAATCTGTGTGAATTGGAAGCTCATGTTTTGTGTTGTCAGCTGAAAGGAGTCCAACCGGTGTGTCTTCTGCTGTTGTAGCTGAACTGGTTCAAGGTTAGGTATGTTGTGTGTACAGAGATGCTCTTCTGCAGACATTAGTTGTAACAACAGCTTATTTGAGTTGTTGTTTACACTAAAGCACATTTGTTTAAAAAAACTATTTGCCAAATAGCGTCAACACAATTTTGGCATTTTCGACCCAAAAAAAAATTCAAACTTTTGGAAACAACTCTTTGGCTAACTACAATCACTCTCTGATTGGTCTATTGGACTATAAGGTATAGTGTAGATGAAGATAATAACAATAAAATAAAAATGTAAATCTGGACCATTTAATAAAAATATAACGCACTAGTATGAACGGCACCTGAACTATTGTGAACAGAATCTTTCTATCAGATGAACCTGTCTGGCCGTTCTCTTCTGACTTCTGCACTGTCACCTACAGAACTGATGCTCAATAGATATCTTCTCTTTTTTCAGAGCATTCTCCGTAAACCCTAGAAATGGTTGTACGTGAAAATCCAGTTTATCAGCAGTTTCTGAAATACTTAAATCTGCCTGTCTGGTATCAACATTCATGCCACGTTCAAAGTCAGTTAAATCACCTTTCTTCCCCTTTGTGATGCTTGTGATTGTATGTGAGCAGATTATCTTGACCATGGCTGTCTCTCAATTCCAAGAACACAGAGAACAGACTAGCGTTCTCGTGGAGACCGGTCTTGCCAAGTTACCTCGGAAGAACGAACTCGGGAGACCGCGAGAACAGAAAACACGTCCTGTGAGAAATGAGATGCTGCATTCTTCCTGATGGTCAGATGACCACCATGTGTTTTTAACGGAAAATTATTTAAGCATTACAGCATTCATACAACGATTTACTGTTTTTCCTTTTTTGCAATATAAACCAAGAGTGTAGAATTAGCATGGACGGAGGGGACGTGTCCCCACCAATATCAATAGATTATTAAAATTGTTTCCATCAATAACTTAATCACCCCCAAAATAAAATAATGCTTTGTGGAAATTTTCCAGTCAGGCTTACTGTGCAAACATGGACATAGGCAGCTACATTTTAAAGAAAAGTGTCAGTCACTTGAAGTCAAGTTCACTACAAGTCCATTATAATAGTAAACATGGATGTGCAATTAATAAAACATGTTTTAATTTTTGCCTCCAGGTCGATTATGAAAAAATAACAATTAAGATAAAAAAATTATTGTGTCATATGCTTGTTTAGTAATGTTTTTATTATTAATTGTATTTGATTGATTGATTTATAAAAGTTTTTTGGATATGTAAAGTCATCTTTTAAAGTGCATAAATGGCAATATTATACTTGCAAAAATGTGTTCAAATGCGGCAGTAAGTGATTATTCATAAATAAGCCCTCAGTAAACTGAACTATTTATTAAACTACTTGTTTTGTCAGACATTCCTTTCACTTTACATTCACTTCACATAAAAGTGAAGTTAAATTTAAATTTTACTATTAGGGGGTTGATGTCAAATTTGGTCCCCACCAATATCAAAAGCAAATCTTCGCCCTTGATATATACTATGCATATAAACTTAAAAATATACATTGCACAGTACAAATAAAACAAGTTTTAATAAGAATTTCAGCAAATAAACACTCTTGATGTGCTTATGCTTTTATTAGGATTTTCATGATAATGTTTACTTTTACCGTTTCATTTAGGGGAAACTCCTGAGATAAATAAGTTTTATCTCTGAACTTTAATAATAATTCTATATAAAATGCTGCGCTTCCCACCTTCTTTTTTCAGCCTCAATGACTTCTGGGACTTCTCAAGCAAAATTTGTGCTCAATTTTTACATCCTTAAGAACAAGTCCGGGAACTTAAACAGTTCTCCAATCTCACGGTTTTAAGTTTTGGAAATGAACTTTAGCAGTTGATGATAACATTACACAAAGATGCAAGAATCCTGAAGAATGCATATTGAGAAACGGCTCTCGTCTACATGTGTAAGTTCATTGAATCATGTCATTGGCTGAATACATATTTGCATTAATGAGCAGCTGAACAGGTGAACCCACTAAAGTGTCCATTCAGTTTGTACTGTACCTTCTGGGATGCCTCTGTTCTGAAAACAGGCGTCGCAGACTCGTACAGGTGCCAGTCCCCAGCCTCTCTCAGGGACTGGCCGCGTCTTAGAAGAGCAACCATCACAGAAACCTTCTCCACAAGCTCGACAGTGGTGCTTTGTGTCATTATCCTCGAATCCCGCTCCACATTTATAACATCTCTGGAAAACAAATATACTCTTGCTTTAGTAAAGACTTCTTCTGTTCATTGAAAAAAGAACATAAAAAAAAAAACTGGCTTTGAAGCTCACAAGGATGAGAGAATTAGGCTTCCAGTAGGCAGGGGCAATCTGGTCTGTTAACCAGGCGGTCACGGCTTTGGCAGGCTTGACGCTGAGCTCTGAAACAGACTGAGCCATAAAGTTCACACCATCCAGCAGCCTCTGCGCGGCGTTGTTGTTGTCCTTCAGGAATTTGTCAGACTGAGACACAAACATGAAAGTGAGCAAAGCTAGGTATTTAAATGGAAGAACAGTGAGGTAAAAGCAGCTGATTTCACTCACCCCTGGCCAGACGTGCTGGATCTCAGTCCGAACCACTGTATCAACAGGGTCCTGGTTCCCATACCAGTATTGCCTACTTCTATAGATCACTGAGCAGTTTGGACACTCAATCACATATCTACAAAGATAAAAGCTATTCAGTCAGGTCCATGTGTATAAAGGCCTGTTTACATATATTAATATGATGCATTTTGGTCACTCAGATAACAGGGAGAAACATTTACACTTTGTGCTTTAATCCATCTCTTTTGACCACTTTTCGCAATAATTTGAAGGCAAAGTATATGGCTGGGTGTGTTTAAAGTGCTTTTTCTCCTATATGATTGCAATATAAGCTCATGCAGTTTACATATGTGCACAAAGTGGGGTAAAATGGACAATAATACACTGAACAGCAACCTTCTTTATTTACGAAAAAATTAACAGATTAAATTAGCATTGTACTTTTTACAATTTTGGAGGCTTTAAAATAAACCAGCCCAATCTTATGGGGAAACATAAATATTTTACCTTTTCTTAGAAAAGTGGCCAATCATCTTCAACATCATCATCATATAAATTCATACAATTGCATTTGCATAAAAATCCTACCCCTAATCCTACTCTAAAAAAAATACAGTTTGCTTGAAATAAACATGAAAATAGACTATTTTAGCATAAGTTTAACCACGTTCTTTAATGTTTAAAATTTTGTTCAGTAGAGGGAAATCAGGTGGCTACTGTGAATGTTTGTGGATTAACATAGATATATTAACTAATCTAAATGTTCTTCTTTTATAGCAATAATCCAGTTACATGACTCACCCAGACCAGGCATATATAGCCAAACCAAACCAAGGTGAATCAGAAGATGCCGTCGTCTTTGGAACCACAATCACCTCTTTGCCGCTCTCATAACAAGCCTTGAAGCAGGTAAATGCACATAACGTCAGAGCTGCGCAGTGACAGAGCATGTGTAGCTGTATGGTCAGAAGATCATGCATTTCATCGTTTACAACCTACCTTGCAGGTGTAGATGCGATTATCATAGTGGGCTGAATAGCGACAGCGGTGTTTAGCCTCATGCACCACACCCTCTCGTAGGTGATTCATACTGTTTTTACAGCCTGAGCTAAAAAAAAAAAAAAAAAAAAAAGACAGCCAAAGTATTAGAATTACTTTTGTTTAACTATGCATTTCAGAGGGCTTACGTGCAAGGAATTTTACACCTGCATTGCAAGAAACATGTCTAAATAGTAGTTAAGGCACCACAGTGGCGCCACACAAATTATTAAATTCCACTAAATCTATTATTTGGACTGTCTGAATAAACCAAAAATCTAAAAGAACTGTTATCTGAATATTTTATATATATATATATATATATATATATATATATATATATATATTAGGGATGGGAAGATTCATCGATATGTATCGATACGCGGTCATGCGCGTGCACGATGCGAGTGCATCGGTTGAGCAGCAGAGGACGAATGAAATTTTGGAAGCAAATCGAGATGCATCGGTTTTTCCGAGATACAGCTTATATTTTTAATATAGAATGTATTTTTTATTTATTAACAAGTGTTGTCAACCTGTTTTTGGCGCATAATTTAATCGACCTACATAAAGTAAGCCTTAGCAACGGATTTGTGGATGTGTACACTCACACTACAACTTAGTGTATCAGGTGTGCGGATGAAGCTAGTGGAGCGCCCTCAGAAAGCGCGAGAAGCAAAACAAACATTTTATTCCTCACTGAGTTTTAAATCTAAAGTATGGCAAGCAACATTATGGATTTAAGGATGGACGACATGACAGGACAGATGCAATTTGCAAAATGTGCCGCGCATCTGTAAAATACGCGGGCAGTATGATTAATCTGAAATCTCACTTGTAGCGGCGCCACGGTGTTGTGCATCTTCCAGTGTTCCTGCATCCCCGGCTTTCGCACTGCTTCAACCAGCTCCAAAAGTGGTGAGAAAAGCATTGCAAGTTTTTTTTTCCATGCGCAACAGTTTTGTGCGCTCTACGCCAATAACGAATGCTATTGCATTGTTCATCTGCAAAGATATTCAGCCTAGTGTCACGGAGAACGAAGGTTTTAAACACCTCCTCCTGTTAATTTTTATTTAATTATAATAATAATAATAATAATATTAATAATAATAATGATAAAAATAATGGGTGGCACAGTGGGTAGTTTGACCACCTCACAGCAAGAAGATTGCTGGTTTGTTATATTTTTATTAGCCTGTTGTTTGCAGTGATAGTGATGTTTCAAAGCAGCATAACACTGCTAGTTCACAACCTTAAGTTTTGAATAATCAGTGGCAAAATATCTTTGTAAAACTTGTTTTCATAGTAGAAAAGTTAAATCACAATTCTTGTTGTGCAATGGTAAACCTTTATGTTGAAAGAGTGCAAATATATATATATATTTTTAATATATATTGCACTTATACATTCTGTTTATCTTGAAAATACTTAAATAATATGTGCTATATGTTCTAAAATGGCCCTCTACTGTAAACTGACACTCTGGCTCTGAGAGAAGAGCCAGTTTGTAAAAAAAGTCTTGGTTTTGCTTGGTTAATAAATAATCAAACTCATTCAATGGCACAGCATCCTCTTTCACATCATCTCATAAACTTGATCTAATTAGTTAGTGCTGAAATATCGCATCGTATCGTGATATGGGTGTGAATCGTATCGTGTTGCATCGCAATATGTCACAAATGTATCGCTAATATATCGGATCGTATTCCTTGTATCGAGATGCGTATCGGATCGGCATTATAGCTTAGATGCCCAACCCTAATATATATATATATATATATATATATATATATATATATATATATATATATATAGACCATTTCAATTTGGTCATCGATCATTGGCCCATGAACATTTCCTGCTCTTTATCAAACTATTTTATAACAGTATTAAGAGGCAATTCAATCATAACTTATGTTAAAACAGCCGTCATATTATTATTTATCAACATGTGGCTCTTATTTGATCCTCAGAAGCTAGAAAAATAAAAGATATAAAACAGGAAATAAGTTGGGACCATTGTTTTGGTTTTCATCCCTTAAAATGGTCTATAGAATATTATATATATATATATAGTTTAATTCACCAGGACTGCAATATTTTGATCAAAAGGGAAGACAGATTTTTCTACACATTAAAGAATAAAAAAAAAAACATCAACTAAAATGTTGTTAAGTGCTCAACTGCATTGATTATGAAATAAAGTTATTCTTGTGCAGTCAGCAAATCAACATAAACCGTTTATTAAGGATTAAGTCACTGAAGATTGGAGTAATTTATTTAGCTGTCATTAGAGTTTTTTTTATATTTAAATATGTTACATTTAATTGTAAAAATTAAAAATGGTATTGTTTCACTGTAATTATCAATCAAATGATGCAGCCTTTCTGACAATACAAGATTTTAAGGACACTTAAACATTAATAAGCAAACTTTTAACCTGTCAAGCACATATGCAATGTAATGTGAGTGCTGCTTTTGATAAAGCTAAACCAGTTTGGAATCAGGATCTTAGGATCAGGACTTACCCACAGCTAAGGCAGATGCTGGAGCAGGTAAAGTATTCATCTGGAAAGAAAGAGTTGCTAGCCAGATGCTCATCAGGAATCTCTCCACTGAAGCACTCACTCAAAGCCTTGAAAACAAGAGCTTGATCAGTCACAGACTGTGATACATTACGATTTTCAACCCTTAACAGCACACGTCTTCAGAATTTATCAAGGCCAAGATTGGCATTTTTAGTTTTAATGTAAGAAAAAAAACACTTTGTGAATAGAATTTATTTAAAAAATGTTTCTCCTCTGCGGACATTTGTAGAAAAGTAGTTGGAAATTTTTTACACTATTTCAATGCATCAAGGAAATGAATTACCTGCAGGGCCTTATGAATGACACCGGCAGAGCGTGGAGATCTGGTAGAGTTGTTGTCTAACTGCTGCTCAACGCTGCGCAGCAGGCCGCTGAAGTCAGTTGGGGGATTGTGTGTACGAGTGCCCCGGTACTGAATAGAGCTGAATGCTTCTGGAAAGAGGCCAAGCTTTCTAAAACGTTCTTGAAGAAGCCGTTCTGCTGATTCTGATGGCTTGTCTACAGTTCACAAGAGAGAGACAGAGAGGTATTAAAGGAATAGTTGGCCAAAAATGAACATTTGCTGTTAACTTACTCATACCTTTAGGCAATAAAAGTGAATTTTATTCTTCAATAGAACATTAAAGATTGATTTTTATCAGCTGAAACTGTGCTCCTTGGTGATTTATAAAATGTAAGTCAATGATTACCCGCACTTTGAGGGTCAAAAAATCCTGACTGCAAGCTACCAAATAATGTTGGGTTTCTTGCACTGACTGACTGTTTTCCTTTACAACACCTCAATTCATCATCATGTAATGTAATGTAGTTTAATGTGTATTTATAAAGCGCAATTATTGTGTGTGCTTCACAATCATGATGGAGGTCTCTCCACACCACCACCAGTGTGCAGCATGCACTTTGATAATGTGACGGCAGCCACAGGACAACGGCACCAGTGAGCTTACCACACACCAGCTATTGGTGGAGAGGAGAGACAGTAATAGAACCAATTCGGTGGATGGGGATGATTGGGAGGCCATGATGGGTAAGGGCTGATGGAGGGCATATGGCCAGGACACCGGGGTTACACAAGAAGTGCCATAGGATTTTTAATGACCACAGGGAGTCAGGACCTTGGTTTAACGTCTCATCTGAAAGACGGTGCTCACTGACAGTACATCGTATCCTTTACTATACTGGGGCATTAGGACTCACACAGACTGCAGGATGAGCGGCCCCTGCTGGCCTCATTAACACCACTTCCGACAGCAACCTAGTTTTTCCCATGTGGTCTCCGATCCAGGTACTGACTAGGCTAAGCCCTGCTTAGCTTCAGTGAGTAACTGGTATTGGGCTGCAAGGTGATATGGCTGTGGCTGCATAATAAGCCACAGGTATTAATTTTGTTTTGCTTGTATATATATTTTTTGACTCCCAAAGTGCCGGTCACCCTTGACTTGCATTTTATAAATCACCAATGAGAAGATTTTTAAGAAGAAAAAAAAAGTCACCTACGCCTTTGATGGCATAAGAGTGATCAAATTAATTAATTTATTTTTTTTGGCTGTCTGTGTATTAATCTTAATCTTTGTGCAATTTCTAATCTGTTCAAATTAGACATGCTGTAAAATGGAAATTCGCTAAAAAAGTATGTACTGACCTGAGCCTAATAACTTTGTGTGGACTGTCTCATGGAAGATTATAACGGCAGGACCCAGTGTTGAAAGGGGCACATCCAAACCACATCGGGCAGTTGTGGCTTTCAGTTCCTTTGTAAAATGCTTAAGATAAGCGTCTGACGCATCTCCAAGAAACTTGAAAAGATCATCGTGGAGCCGGTCAGCATGTGTCCGATAGATGACGAGATCTGACACGGCAAGCACCTTCAAGAGGAGACGAGTTCGCTGTCCTTGGTTGGTTCCTGCCCCCAGGAGTCCCTCTGTGTCAACAACCACCACCTTATGCACAGGGTCCATTGCTGCCCACACTCCAACGGTGCAGGACTCTTGGGTTGGGGAAGTCTTAAATACTTCACGACCCAGAAAGAAAGTGTGATTGAGGGTGTGCGATTTGCCTTCTCCAGTGTTGCCAAAAATGGATACCACCTTCAAGAGCTCTTCAGGTCTACAGCCTAATTTCCGCACAAAATCTTCTTCGTTCTTCACCTATACAGGTTGGGGAAACAGATGTGTTGATTATTATAACTGTATTACGTTACATTTCACTTTATGCAGAAAAAAGGGATAGTTCACTTGAAAAATAAAATGCACTTATTGTTTACTCAAACTATACTCGTTCCAAACCTGTTTGAGTTTCTTTCTTTGTTGAAGACACAAAAAATTGTAATTTGAAGATTACTGGAAATTTGTGTCCCCATAAATGTTTGGTACCACCAACATTTTTAGGGCTTTACTCGTTTCACACCTTTGAGTTTCTTTCTTCTGTTGAACAGATAAAGCTTTTTTGAAGAAAGCTGGAAACCTGTAACCACTGACCTCATAGTATTTGTATATCCTACTATGGAAGTCAATGGTTACCAGTTTTCAGCTTTTTATAAAAAATCTTCTTTTGTGTTCAACAAAAGAAAGAAACCCGTAAAGGTTTCTAAACTTAAGGGTGAGTCCATTGTAATTTTTGCGTTAACTATCCCTTTAATGGGTGAACTGTCCCTATTTTACTTGTGCAATTTAAAATGCATACAACCAAAAATGTTAATAATTGTCTTATTAATAAGCAATTTTCCTTGACCATTTATGAATTTACTAAAGCAACTGTTGGTTGCCTCATCGTGCATGGCATCGTATAATCACTCAACTCCTTTTCCCATATAGAAAGTTTTCAAATATTCATAGAATAATTCACCCTAAAACTGAAAATTCTGTCATCATATATTGTCCCTTTATGTCATAAACCTGTTTAAGTTTCTTTTTTTTTTCTATTGAACTTTAAACCATTGACTTCTATTGTATTTGTTTTCACTATAGAGGTCAATAGTTACAAGTAAATTCTTGTAGTTTCTTGTTGTTTTTGAGGGCTTTACTTGTTTCCAACCTATATGGATTTCTTTCTTCTGTTATTTTAGATATTTTGAAAAAAGTTTTTTTTTGAGCCTTTTAAGAATTGAGAAGGGTGCAGAATTGAGAGGGCAAGTGCTCTCTTTGCATCCATTATGCACACTTATGCCAATGACCTACTAAGGTGACTCATCTATCCAAAATGAAAAGTGCTATTATTTCAAAATATTCAGATTTATAGTAAGACCACAAGGGCACCATTTGGGACTAGGCTTATAGGTGAATCTGAACTTTTTTTTCACAAGCTGTTTTTAGCCTAATATTTCTTAGAGAAGATTTTGTGTGCAGAATCCCCATATAAAAGAAGACTCCAATCAAAGCTTCATGTCTACTCATTAACCAATTAGCCAATCAAATCTGAGGAGCAGAATTGACTTGTGTATAAAGGAAAACTTCTATGAAAAGTTTAAGTACCTGCATGTCTTCATTTTCATCCACTAGAAGAAAGCTGGTGACTTTCTCCAGTTTGGCTTTGAGCTCATCCAGCTGCTCGTCTCCGGTGCTGCAGTTGTTCTCCGGCGGTTTAGAGGGAGGAGGGTACGCAGTGAGAGGGTGCTTTCTTTTACTGACCCCGCTGTGAGTCCGTTTTTGACAGTCCAAGCACAGGTTGATTTTGCACCCTTGACATCGAACCACTGCTCTCAGCCGACCCCCGTTCGGCACCCCTCCATCACCTTTACACGAATCGCAGTAGGGTACGTGGCCAGGAGCGATTCGGATCCTGTCGTGGTTCCTCATGCGGTCCTGACGGTGGAGCTCCAGCTCGCAGCGGATGCACTGCAGGCTGCCGCATTCGTCGCACTCGAAGGCGGCCTCGTCCGTGCCACCGCAGGCGTAGCTCTCCTGACAAACCAGAACGCCGTTCAGCCCCTTCTCCGCCGACGAGCCCTGGCCGCTCATTATACGTCCAAATATAATAGCGAGGTAACGGAAGCGAACGAACTTGAACGGAAATTTCTCTGAAAGTTACTCAACTACAGCAGAGAGCAACCTAAATGTACAATCAACTACTGACACGCTATATAATACCTCATAGATAATGCATTTAGCGTCCTAAACAATATATCTCACTCGTCTGCTGTGAATTTCATTGGAATTCAAAATGTGATGTCAAATTATGACACTGGCTTAAAATCAAATATTCAATATGAACTATAAATAGATCAGTTGACATCCGTGTAGCACTGGCACTAGGACAGATTGTCGAGCTTTCTAATTGATTTAAAAGTGTTCAAGCGGTCTAAACTGACAATCTACAAGCCATAAGTATCGAAATGTTTGTATTGGCAGACATAAACACTGAGAAAACAGCTACATTCGAGTGTTGTTATCGCCCTGGGCTTTTGTTACTCAAGCTAGCTACGATTAGCATACGTGACTGGGCTGTCTCCTCTAGTTTCAAAGACTAAATACTAGTGGGGTTAGAAAATATGACTTCTGTATCTGAATTAATAATGGTTTAGTATCGTACAGTCCTTAAAGTATGTTCACCCAACAACACACACTGATCAACAGAGCTTTGACCGAACAAAACAAGCTGATTTCGAGCCAGAATCACACCGCAGTTTTCAACAAACGAGCTGCTGAATTCCCTCAAACATCGCACACGACAACGACTCTGTCATAAACACAAAAACAATAAGCCGGTTGATGTGAAGATAACTGTTTTTGCCCACCAGCTTGTAAAATGATTCCCCTCCCCGGTAGATTCGGGTGAATGTTGTTGCCAGGTCAGATCAGCTGATCGGCTTGTTTTCACTGGAGCGGGAGTCAAAGGTTACCGACCGCAGGGGCTGATGGGAAATGCAGTCAGATCTCATACATTTCCTAAAGAATCGATAATGCAATGGGGAGAGGTCATCTGAAAAATATTTCAAAAACAAAATGGTGGTAGAATACAATTTATGGGAATGTACTAGGCAGTTTTTTTATTGTAGGCTACATTTATTTGGTCGATTATTACCTTCACATTGCTGGTGACAAAGACACTAAAATATAAATAAAATAAAATACTTAACATTTTAATTGTTACTCAAGTTAATATAGTCTTACTGCATAATCTAATAACATCAAAACAGTTAGCGTATTTCACATGGCACTCCGGGGGTATCCTGCTGTTCCCAGGCCAGCCGAGAGCCGTCCTGGGTCTTCCCCGAGGCCTCCTCCTGGTGGGACATGCCTGGAACACCTCCCAAGGTAGACGTCCAGGAGGCAGACTTCTCAGCTGACTTCTCTCGATGTGGACAAGCAGCGGCTCTACTCTGAGCTCCTCCCGGGTGTCAGAGCTCCTCACCCTATCCATAAGAGTGCACCCTGCCACCCTTCAAAGGAAACTAATTTTGGCCTCTTGTATATGAGATCTTTTCCTTTCCGTCATGACCCAAATCTCATGACCACTGGTGAGAGTAGGAACGTAGATTGACCGGTAAATCGAGAGCTTTACCTTTCGGCTCAGCTCCTTCTTTACCACAACGGACCGGTACATCGACTGCATTACTGATGACGTTGCATCAATCCACCTGTCAATATCACTTTCCATCCTTCCCTCACTCGTGAACAAAACCCCAAGAAACTTAAACTCCTCTACCTGGGGTAAGAACTTTCCTCCAACCTGGAGGTGCAAATATTACTAATCAAAAATTTTATTATTTACTTGTATTTATTTAAAAAAATATATTTTTGTGAAACATAGCTCAGTAAATAACTTAATGAAAAAGATCATTTAGGCTTTTACAATGTACTTTACAGTGTACTTGTTTTCACTGGAGCGAGAGCTAAATATTTTTGTGCAACTGGTTTTGTGGTCCAGAATGGGAGTTTTCAACCCCAGTCCAGTAGATGGCGAAAACGCACCTGTATGTTATTTTGCCAACGTCACATTATCATAAGAAGAAGATGGTTTTACTGTTGGTGGAAAAATAATAATCTAAGCAAAACTATTTATTCTGAAGTCTTTATTAATGTAATTTTCCGACCGCGAAATAACCAGCAGTGATCGAGATGGCCGACGAAGAGTTCACAGACATAAATGGCAACTGGATTTCTTTAGACTGCCAAACGCACTCTTCTTTCTGCAGAGAGTTTACTGTTACCTCACCCAAACTGTCCTTGCGCAAGGTGATGGTGTACACCTGCTGTGTGTGGTTATTTGCTTATGCTGTGTTCTTCTTCACCCAGGTAAGAACATTTTATCATGCGGACTATGAAGGCCTTGGCGTCTTTTGCTGTTTATTAGACAAAAAATGACTGTTTATTGGACTTTGATTTGACATTGCGCGAAAACGTCTATTATACAGTTGAAAACAAATTTATTAGCCCTCCTTTGAAATTGAACTTTTTTTTACTAAGTTATTTTCCCAAGTTTTCTTTAACGTTTAGAGAAGATTTTATTTAAAAAAAGAATTTAATGATAACATAATTATTTTGTTTTTTGCCATAATGAAATTAAATAATATTTTACAATTTATTTTGCAAAATACTAGTAATATTAATCTAAAAATGCAATTTAAAGGCTTAACTGGGTTATTTAGGGTTAACTAGGTCAAATCATTGGACAACAGTGGTTTGATCTGTAGCCAATATTTAATATTTCTTAAGGGAAAAAAAATACATATTTAAAATGTACGTCCATATAGTGAGGAAACAGAAGTAGTTTACGTTGTCATTTATAGTGCATTTATTACAGCTGCTGAGTGCAGGTTAAAACATTTGATTGTGCATGAGGCTGTATTTGGAGATCAAAATAAGAAAACAATATATAGTTTCTCTGAAAAAAAAAAGCTTCTAAAAAGTGTAAATGAAAAGTATATTTGGAAATACTGTAAATATTTTCCTTGCTCTGTTAAAATATCCATCGGCAATTATTCTAAGAAAAAGGATTTTACAGTAAGGCTGATCATGTGGTCTTCAACTGTATTCAGTGATTTTATCACATGAGCCAAACCATAAAAAATGCTTTCTTTACCCATCACAATATGCAATTTTAAAGAAGATAAAACCAAAATACAGAATATGTTGGTTCAATAAAGTCGTATCCCTCTAAATCCAATACACTCAGTAACCATTTCATTTGGCAGGATTATAGTCGAACAGGAACCCAAATTAATCATGTTTGTGTTTTTAAGGCCTGTGATTGTGTAAGCATGTAAAGCATTCATGCATAATGAAATAATGAAAACTA
This sequence comes from Danio rerio, assembly GCF_052040795.2. Lineage (NCBI taxonomy): Eukaryota > Metazoa > Chordata > Actinopteri > Cypriniformes > Danionidae > Danio > Danio rerio. The sequence continues at coordinate 32,352,048 of NC_141040.1, read as the reverse complement.
TTTTACATTTGATTACTCAATTTGAGTACCCGAATACTGCTAGAAGGTTGTTGTTTTCATTCATCGCTTTGCTCTACTGTTTTTATCAATACTTTTGATTGATTTATTAAATTTGATGCAGATACACTCCACAAAATCATCATAATCAATGTAAAATTATGTAAATTCTTTCCAAATAGAGCTATTCATTTCATCTGGTGAATTTATTTACAGAATCTCAATGTGTATTGACAAAAAACTAAATACTGCAATATCAGCTTTTTCCCAATATCATACAGCCCTAGTATATATCTCAAAATTCCACTTAGTACTAAGCAAGAAGAACTTATTCAGGAATTTCCAACATGGCTGCGATTGAAAGTTTGATATTATAATAGAATATATGAAATATTTTCGTGAATGTCAAGCAAATGTTCAATATAAATCTAACCTAATTGCTCTTATTGATCTAATATAATTCTCCTTCTGTTTAATATTCAGAACACGGCGGTTCTGTCAAGTGCCATCATCCTCACTTTAGTTGGGATGGTGATTCATATTCACTTTGTGAAGGTGGACCATGAGACCCTTCTCATAATAGGCTCTCTGGGTGTCCAATTGTCCTCGTCTTACGCCTCTGGACGAGAAAGCACGACTTTCATTGAGATGAGCAAGCTGAAAGACATCGTCATAAATGAGGCTGTTTATATGGTAAACACACAGTGACCTTCACGCATGATAGATATCGAGATGTAAAAATAATCAGTGTTTGTGTTTTTGCTCCTCAGCACAACATCATATACTATCTGTGCATTCTCATCAAGGACCCAGCAGATCCTGAGACGGTGACCAGTGTTGTTCCTCTCTTCCAGGTTCAAAACAGCTGTTGTTATTCATTCGCAAAAGCAAGATTATAGGAATTTGTGACATCTCAGTATGTAAATGAACACCTTTGGTTCTTCCTCCAGAGTTCAAAGCCTCGGCTCAATTGTTTGATTCAAGTGTACAAGAGCTGTCAAGAAATTCTAGCACAGAGCAGATGACGCAGAGGTAATGCTTCATGTTTTGCTAGATATTCTGCATGTTTTACATGACTGACATAGTTCTGTGTCTATATATGCTTTATGACTCCATGTTTTTCGATCAGCAGAGGCTTTCTTTGAAGATGAATGAAGATTGGAAAACTCCAGAACGAATCATAAGCACATTGTTGGTAGCTTTTTTGTATTGTCAGTAATACACAATGCATTTTGTTACATGCAGAAGTTTTTAGATAGGCTTCGCATTCAAAAACGTTTGTACATAACAGTATTCTTGCCTCATTTAAAACATTATTTAATGATTAGCCATTTAGTTTTTTAGGATGTGTTCACACTTGTTTTGCATAATTTTGTTAAAAAAAACTGACAACGGAATATTTTCAATATATATTTTAATATGAAGACTTGAATAGATCTATTCAGAAATAATTCATTATTTTAGATTGATTAGGGTGATTATTGTTATTATTATTATTATTATTTTCCATTTTAGGGGAGCACATTTGGATCAAATATAACAAATCACAAGAAAAAATAAGTACAACAGAAAATACAATGGTCTATGGTTCACTGGTGAGACTAACAATACAGAAATAAATATGACACTGAAACAATTACTGTATGGTATAAATATTTAAATACAAGTAATCTTTGTTAAAGCTACAGACATAATTGCTTAAATGCTTTTAACAGGGTGTCCCCGAGGTCTTACAAAGTAATAAAGTGTCTTAAATTTCAAAAAACAAAATTTTAGGCCTTAAGTTTGAAATTCACTGCAATATTGTGCTGCGAGTCTTAAATCATTTTACACAGGTCTTATTTTACTATTTCCATTTAAAGCTACCCTATCGGGCTGACACCCAATCACCAATAATCAGTCTTAATTTTTTGGTTCATATTTAGTTTTTTTTATTGTTATTATTTTTATTATTTAAAAAGATACATGTCACATAAGCTGTTAGACATTTTTACAGCTAATTAAATTCCCTAATCAGGGAAAGAAAACTAAAGCAACGCATCCTTTTACATGATCTTCCATTAATACAAAAACTATTTACAGAAGTAACCGGGCCATTCAAAATTCTTAGTGTTTAGAGCTGTATCAGTCTAAAATTTCACTCATATGCTTTTGAAAGGGTCTTAAAAAGTCTTAAGTTTGACTTGAAGAAACCCTGTTTAAAACCCTTTTTTAGAAATGCCTTAAAAACACCTGGAAATAATAAACAATAAATTTCTTATGATTAAACAATAAAATTCGGGGTGCTGGTCAACCATAATACAGACTCAACATTGTAGATCCTGCGATGAGACAATTGCAAATGTACACATTGCGATATTAATGCTGAAATGATATATTGTGCATCCCAGCAAGTGGATCAACCAGATAAATCTTGGTGCATTCCCAAAAACACAAGATGTGACTATTAAAAGGATTGATTGATGAATTATGTTCATATTCTGAACCCATAGTGAAACGGGACCACGTGTGTAATAAATTTTTTGCTCTGCACCAAAAGAACAGAACAGAGCTCTACAATAAGTGTGAACACACCCTAAGTGCTTTCATTCCCTTTAAAATGCCTCTGGAAAATGACACTCCAACCAATTTTTAGATTTATACACTGAATCATTTAGTGTAGAACTAAATTACGTGTAAGTTTAAAGAACAGGAATAAATAGTAATTGAAAGAAAGCTTAAGTTGTAGCAGAAAACAGAAATAGTTTTTTCTTATAGCATGTAGTCCTGTAATGTTTATTTAGCATCTCAGAGAAATAAGATTATAGTTTACTTTATAGAAATGAGTATTTTTCTGTTTAGTGTCATATATGTTAAATAATAAGTTCTAAGTTATTTCCTTCTGACGTTAAGTGACCACTAGGGGGACATATGTGCCAAATTTTTAAGCAACCTACAAAATCAGTTTGATTAAAATTAATAAATTAACTAATTATATCATGTATTTTACTATTTTATTAAATGTTAAGTTTTCTTAGAAAACTGAAGTAGTTTTTTCTTGTAGTCTGTAACTCCAGTAATGTTAATTTACAACATCAAAGAAATAAGATTACAGTATACTTTATGGAAATTAGTATTATTATTCTTCTGTTTAGTATCCTATGTGTTATAAGTTATAAGTTACTTCCTTCTGACATTAAATGACCACTAGAGGGACATATGTGCCAAATATTGAAACGAACTACAAAATCGATTAAATAAATAGCAATAAGCATGATATAATTATTTCATATATGGTACTAAGTTAATATTGCATTATAGTAACAGTATTTTTTAATATAAATTAGCTCTTTTCAAGTTATCTTTTTTTCATTTAGTTATTTTTCCTGATTAGACACGGTAACATTCATTACACATTTTCATGGAACTGATATGTCTGATAAATAAAATAAACAGACTTTATTTAAACCGTTTATAGAGAATCAGCGTTTTCTTGTGCTCTGAAAGCAGATCTTATTTGTCCTGGATTGTTGTGGGTCACTTGAGGGATTATGCTAATCCACCTCATTTGCCTTTCGGTGGGTCAGCATTTAATTGTGTTCCAGCTTTTGTCAGGATGTCTTGTTTTCCAAAGTGGTTTGTTATGGCTGAGGCTCGTCTAACTGGTACATGATTTCTCATAACGGAACACAACTTGCTACTGAGCTTCTGGGAGATGTTTTAAATGAATGTAGAAGCTGAATGAATTACTGTTTAACTGAAGTGTGTCTAATCATTATAAATAGTCCGTTTGGACTAAAGAGGTCAGACGGCAGAAGGGAAGTGAAGCTTTCTTGCGATATCAGTTTCATATAGTATTTCTGTGACCAGCTGTCGTGTACATCCATCACACTATAGATCTTACTGTCTTCTCGAACACAAAAGTATTTGTTTTGTTTACCCTTGCACATGATTCCACTAGCATTTACATATTCTGTTGAATTGTTTTCCATGCCACCTCTGTGTTATTTAAATAGTCTGCTTGTTCCTTATGAGAAGTCGCTGCGAGCTGCAGATGAGGGCAAGAGTTGTCATTCAAGTTTGTGGAAAGAGAAACCACCCTAGTTTATTTGTGTTCGTTCTGCTTTTTGTGTACATGCGGCGAAATATTCCCCTTTAATTTTAAAGCCAACTGACAGTATGACTCCAAATTTCCCTTTTACTTGTGGTTGAATTCATTTTCTGGGTTCAGGACAAGTGTGGATGAAATGGCAGAATATCTGGCATTATACTAATCAGAAAAACAGGCAAAGAAACTACCACAAATGTGAACAAAATTTACGTTAACAAAATCTTAGTACAAATTTGTATTTCATATTTAGAGTTAGCTATTACATTCTAATTAGTGTATACATTTGATTTTAATTAACATTAAATAATTCGAAGTGAAACGTACTCACTTGTACTTTTATATTTACTCTTACAAAAAAAAAAAAAATGATTGATTTTAATGGCAGCAATTGGGGGTAAAAATTATTATTTATTTATTTTCTCTACAGTTCAAATGTTTAAGATTGTTAGGGTCTTTTATTCACTGGCCTGAGTTCTGACCCTAAACTTGTAAATTAAGTTTACAACTTTGTTCCCACTTCAGCATAAAAGGAAAATAGTTAAAACCGTAAAAATAGCAATAAAAGCTTTGCAACATAAATAATACACACAATAAACAAGCTTTAAGTATATATATATATATATATATATATATATATATATATATATATATATATATATATATATATATATATATATGGATGGATGGATGGATGGATGGATAGATAGATAGATATTTATGTATGTATCAATAGCCTCCCTTAGATTTTGTTTTTCTTTTTTATATATTTTCCAAATGATGTTTAACAGAGCAAGGACATTTTCACAGTATGTCTGATAATATTTTTTTTCTTCTGGAGAAAGTCTTATGTGTTTTATTTTGGCTAGAATAACAGCAGTTATTAATTTTTAAACACCATTGTAAGAACAAAATTATTAGCCCCTTCAAGCTTTTTTTTTCAATAGTCTACAGAACAAACCATGGTTATACAATAACTTGCCTAATTCCCCTAACCTGCCTAGTTAACCTAATTAACCTAGTTAAGCCATTAAATGTCTCTTTAAGCTCTTTAAGTGGCTTGAAAAATACCTAGTCAATTATTATTTACTGTCATCATGACAAAGATAAAATAAATCTGTTATTAAAATGAGTTAAAACTAGGTTGGGAAATGTTGAAAAAAAAAGTCTTCTCTTTGTTAAACAGAAATTGGGGGGGGAAATAAATTAGGGGGATAATAATTCTGACTTCAACTGTATGTATGTATATACAGTTTACAGTTGAAGTCAGAATTATTAGCCCCCCCCCCAATATTAGACCGCTTGTTTATTTTTTTTCCCAGTTTCTATTTAACTGGGAGATTTTTCCAACACATTTCTAATCATAATAGTTTTAATAACTCATCCCATAACTAATTTCTTTTCTCTTTGACATGAGGACAGTAAATAATATTTTACTAGATATTTTTCAAGACACTTCTTTACAGCTTAAAGTGACATTTAAAGGTTTACCGGGATTAATTAGGTTAACTAGGTAGGTTAGGGTAATTAGGCATGTTATTGTATAACAGTAGATTTTTCTGTAGATTATAAAGAAAAAAGATAGCTTAAAGGGGCTAATAATTTTGTCCCGAAAATGGCTTTTAAAAAAATTAAAAACTGTTTTTAATCTAGCCGAAACAAAACAAATAAGACTTTTCCTAGGAGAAAAAATATTATCAGACATACTGTGAAAATTTCCTTGCTCTTTTAAACATTTGGAAAATATTTAAAAAGAAGAAAAAATTCGGAGGGGGCTAATAATTCTGACTTCAACTGTTATATATATATATATATATATATATATATATATATATATATATATATATATATATATATATATATATATATATATATATATATAGCATAATTGAGTACAACCCATTTTAAAAATAAATATTTTGATCCATTTCCCAGTGAATATACTGTAGGCGATGTATTTTGGTGCATTTTAACAAAACAGATTTATTAAATAGATATATTTATTAAAATAATATTTTAGTCACCAAACATATTTAGAAATTGAAAGATATACAGTTAAATTCAAGCAAAATGTTGCAAGCTAAATTTTTGCTTCTTTTGGTTTTTCCTCTTTTTTAAAAATTTGTATTTAATATTTTTCTATAACATGTAAATTTGGGTGTACTAGGTTTTGGACTGTTATCGTAAGTTATTTTGTTAGATAAGCTTCAGATTTGGCTTCAGTACTGACTAATCTAATGTATATGCACAAATATAGTATTGTTTAGCATCCTGTTAAAAATATGAACTTAAAAAATAGATTTGTGAGGGGTGTACTTGTATATGCTGAGCACTGTTTATATATATTTTTAATAGATGTATGTAATATATAATCCACATCATTGCTACAATAGCAGTTTTTTTGGGCTTAACTCGTATTGTACTCATGTTTGGGCCCGAATGGATACTAAAGGTCAGAGTTCAGAGACCTTGTTGTTATTCAAATACCATTTCCCATGTTGCACTGCTTCATCCCCTCTGACCATTTGGAATGACTTTTCCCACAGAGGCTGTGAAAACAACTCAAGGGTTTGAAATGATCCTGTTAGGGTGCTGTGAAGATGCTCATGACAGGATAATCATCCCTCCCGGAGGTGTGAACCTCCCAGCAGCTCTGCTGGGGGGTGTCAGTGGGGGGGTTTCACCATCCTACACCCTCCAGGAACCCGGTCGAGCACATCATAAACAAACCATCCACCAGCATTGCTTTTTTCCAACGAATTAAACTCCCTAAAACAGTTAGATATCAGGGTGTGCAGCTGCTTAGATTGACGTGTTTATATACTGTGTCCTCCTGACTCGGTCAAATGACGTTAACCACGGTTTATATCTCTGTATATACGTAAACACAAGCGGCACGTGTGCGCAATTGCCTTTTAAAAGCTAAACAGTGATAAAACTTGGCATTTGGAGCTCAAGTGGGAGGAAGTCTCCTTAAGGAGTGTGTTTTGGGCTTTTACAAGCAAAGGATGTTGATCACGTAGCTCAAATATTTAAGCATAGACCCTACATGAGCTGATTGTCACTGTGATTTTTGATTGCCTGAAGGAAGGGCTGTATTTTTATTTTTTTTTCCGGAGGGAAAGCAGTTGTGTGGGAAGGGTGCAGGAGCCCTGCTGTGATGGGAGTTTCCCTGTGCTTCCCTGTGGACTTTTACTATGTGCTAAGGTGTAACATTCACAGGCCATGAGGCAACACAAAAACACCCTGGTGATAGAATATGGACCGCTGGAGCAACTCCCTTCTCCAGCTGTAATCATCTTGTCATTGGCCATTATTTTTTGAATGCTGTTGCTAACTCATGGGTTGAATGTACTTATGTTTCCGGGAAGCAACATAATCCCTCCTTAAACTGTGTGTGTGGGCTTTTTTCTGTTGTGAATTTAAATAATGCTGAGCAACACAATGCAGAAATTGGCACAGTGTCTGCTTCACTGATTGACTTTTGAAATGAAAGGGTTTTTATTTTTGTTTCCCTAAAGAACCTTTCATGTAAAAGTTCTTAGTGTGACAAATATGTTACATTTATTTATTAAAATTATATTTTTAAAAGTATAGATAGTATCAACTTAAGTGCATACAATGAGAAAGGACAACACACACATACAAAAAAAAAAAAAAAAAAACGTACCAAGAAGTGAAAATGTAAACAATAATGTGGCTTAACAAAAACAGCACTTGTACAATCACACAATACACTCTACTTTGCTCTTAGGAAAGAAAAATAATCAATTAGCTGAAACAAAGACTTGGTCTTTATTTGACAATAAAACATGTTCCTAAATATATTTCCTAAATGGGTCCCAAATTTTCTTAAACTGGTTAGTTGAACTTCTAGACAGTCTATTTTTTCCAACTTTCTGATTCTTCCACCTATATTAGTCGTTTGGCTAGCACAATTAAAGGTATGCAATCAGATTGTATTTTTGTAAGATTATATGACGTGGGTAAAATTCCAAAGATGGCAATCAGTGGGCAAGGGGAGATCGAAAACACCAAAAAAAAAAAAAAAAAAAACATATATAGTTTTAAAAATAGTGTCCCAAAAGCAGTTAAGCTCAATACAAGACCAAAACATTTGTGCATAAGTGGCTGGGGTGGAATGACAGCAATTACAAGCAGGATCAATAAGCTGAAAGTGCTTTAAGAGCTTAGGTTTGTCCAGTGTACACAATGTACAATTTTGCACTACAGAAGTTCATTACTTGGGAATTTTGTATAAGACTGATTGCCAACCCTCAACTGAAATTGTAATTCCCCGATCGTCTTCCCGCACAGATTTTATTTGGGAATGGGTTGTATCAGTTGGTGCCATAATTTTAAAGAATCTTTTTCTTGAAGGGTTTTATGAATTTTAAAGGTTCTTCATGATTCCATAAATGTCAAACTAAACTTTTTCACAGTTCCTAGAACTGTTGGCTGAAGTACCCACTTTTAGGTGCATTTATATGAAAATGGAACAATTTTAGTTTTAGCATTTCATTTGGGGCAACTAAGTTAGCCAACACTCAAAAAAATAAATAAATAAATAAAAACAGAAAAGGTTTTTGCTGCTTGTCTAAGCTACTTATTTAAAATGAGCTGCATAAACACAGTTTTTTGGGACAACTTAAATGTTATATGTTCAATCCACTTAAATTTGTAAAAACCTCAAATATTTGTAATGGATAAACAAGAAAGATTTGTGTGGAACCCATCATTTTTTACAGTGAACTTCAGAGCAGGGTCAAATCCAGATTTTCCAGTCTCTTGATTGGGTAAATGTATGCTATACAAAACATCAGCCTTACACTTGTTAGCGACAAACGCAGCAAGAAAAATTGTGAGATCCATTGGGTTTTATTCTTGTCATGCAGCGTCTTTTGAGCTTGTAAAGGAACCAGTTCTTATGCGTCAAGCAGGTTGAGCTGCTGTTAATCTTCACTGATCAACATTTATATCTGACTGAAATTAAATCTGTTCATCTTTTAAGTGTTAGTGTTCATGGTGTTGCGAAGTCTTGTCAAAATCTAAATTTTAGACCTTAAAAAGTAATTTACTGAAATATTGTGTTGTAGGTACTAAATCTTTTTAAAATAGGTCTTAATTTTCCTTTCCTAACACCCATACAATCACCAACAATCTATCTCAATAAATCTTTAAACTTTTTATTTTAAAAGGTCATTTTTAACTCTATTTACCATAATGGTTTAATTATTTTTCTTACAATAACAATTGTTTAAAAGTGCTCCTTGTATTTACTGCTAAGGACACCAACCTGGACAGATTGTTGTACATAGATTAAATTTATTATAGTTTTTAAAACTTTTAAAATATTTGTTGTTTTTTTATTTTATAACAAAGTTTATGTTGGTGGAAAAAGTGTGTTGATACAAGTAGAGCTTGATTGTTTTTACACAATATTTTAAATATTTCGAAAAAAAAAAAACTATGGTTCATTCCGCTGTGGCATCCCCGGATTAATAAAGGGACTAAGTCGAAAAGATAATTAATGAATGAATGAAATAAAAACATCTCAAATATTTTAATTTAATTGAATTATTATGAAATGATTATTGTATTATTAAATGTATTATATTATTTAAAAAAAAAAGTAAAAATAGGGCAAATAAAAAAAAATCCTTCTGGGTTATTTGAAAAATTCCTTAACGTTTAGCCCTTTTTTATTTTTATAAATTTCATTCATAATGGTGTTTAAGATGTCTTAAAAAGTCTTAAATTTAACTTGGTGAAACCTGCAGAAAACACTATAATGAATCTGAATAATTAATGTTTTTTTTAGCTGGTAAAAATGTCTTTGTGTTCTGAAGATGAACAGTCTCATGGTTTTGGGAGGATGGAGAGAGTTAGTAATTAATAACAGTGTTTTTGTTTTGGTTTGAACTCAACTAACCCTTACTTTTTTTTCAGAATGAAATCAAGATGTCAAAACATTTGGAAAGGGCATTATAAAGCTATTAAAAAGAAGAAGTCTCTGTATTTTTACCCAGGAAGCTTTACTGCTGTGCTTTTTCAAAGCTTTCCATCCCCCATCCATTTCTGAATAGCAAAACTGTTACTGGAACTTCAACCAGAAATCCCACCCCTTCAACCCTTAAGTTTTTGCTTGACTCTTGGCTATAAACTCTCTGGCTTTTGTTGATAAACGTGAGCAGAAACGTACGACAGGTGCAGCTACGCATCGTTTGTCACCTGAGCTGACCCACGAGAATCAGACAGCGCCCTTTGCCAGTTTACCAGGTTATTTGTTAAAGGTGTATAAGTGAGTTGACAGTAACCTTCTGTAAAATGTACATAATTTAACAGATGCTGCATTTATAGCAACATTCAAATGAGAAAAACAATAGAAGTGATTAGACTAACAAAAGAGGAACTATATTAGTTAGGCAGATCACTCCAGCAGTAGGCAACATGTTGGGAAATCTCTGAAACAGCACCACAATGTGTGCCATTGTACTTGCAGAGTGCACATAAAATAATGTCTTTTTCAGCTTTGCGCTGTCTCAGGTGTTCGATTTCCTCAAGATTGTATGCTTTTCATCTGTGAACTTTCACCCAGAAGAATCCACCATATATCATTTTTATTATTTCTCAAGTTTGCTATTGACAAGTGCTCAAGAATTTGTGTTAAGAGTCAGAGCCCTGCATTTGAGCCTGAGCCCATCGGGGCGACTTTTTTATGCCTCTAGGGCCATATTTTTTTTACTCATGTCATAGTTAGCACGCATATTGGGCTTCAGACTTTTTAGAAAGTTTAATGAGATCTAATGCCTGTGGTCCGGAAGCACCAGTGATGCCTTGAACATAGAGATTTTCAGTCATGTGCAATGGCGAACATAAGAGAACAATTGCCAATGGCAAACTTAAAACTGTGAAAAACGCTAGAGGAAAGGCAAACTTCTGGTCAACTTTTCAAATAGTGACACCTTTAAAGGGTCTCAAAACACATTTTTTACATGTTGACAGTCATACAGTTGAAGTCAGAATTATTAGCCGATTAGTTGATTTTGTTTCAACACATTTCTAAACATAATAGTTTAAATAACTCATGCATAATAACTGATTTATTTTATCTTTGCCATGATGACAGTAAATAACATTTGACTAAAAAATTTTCAAGACACTTCTATACAGCTTAATGGCTTAACTAGGTTAACTAGGCAGTTTAGGGTAATTAGGCAAGTTATTTCATAACAATTGTTTGTTCTGTGGACTATAGAGACAAATATAGCTTAAAGAGGTTAATCATTTTGACCTTAACATTTTTATTATTATTTTTTTTATTAATAACTGCTTTTATTCTAACCGAAATAAAACAAATAAGACTTTCTCCAGAAGCAAAAATATTATCAGACATGCTGTGAACATTTCCTTGTTCTGTTAAACATCATTTGGGAAATATTTAAAAAAGAAAAATAAAAGAGCTGGTAATTCTATATTCTATATAACATATATTACACTAAAAAGTAAAAATTGGTTGATTTTGGATTGTTTCCTTCAAATTCGTTCTTCCGATTTGAAAATAAATTTTGAAGCTACGTCACTTCGATTAGATCCTTGTGTGAATTCCAGTGTGGAGACTTGATGTCTGTACGGCCAGAACAACGTGACGTCTTTGAGTTTTCATCATTAAGCATCGAACCAATCAACGTGTTCTATTGTGAATGAAGTGCAACTTTATTAATATGCATGAAATAGGTTCAAAGACTGTTTTTACTTGTGATGAGCCAACTGGTTATACAAAATACACAACTTGTAAGTTGGGCAAGCTCACTTTGAACCACATACCACTTGGATATCGATGTCACTTAAAAAACAAAAACTTACAATAAAAAAAAAAACGAAACGAGAAAACATCAACTTTCTATTAAATACAAATCTGGTCGATTTTAACGTCTGTAACAGTATAAGCTGTTTGGTGGAACAAAAGACCGGCTTTGGGTCGGACTCGGGTCAAATATTTTAATAAGCTGTTGGACAAGGACAGGTTGCCTGTGCATCTCAGGCCAGGGCCGAAGTAGTGCTTAATTTATAAGCGTCAAAAGTAGTGGATTTGTTTAGCAAAGTGTTTGAATGCGTGTCACTGTATCCCAAATGACTAAAAATAATACAAAATGACATAACTAAAGAAATCTCCACTGTGCTGAGCATGAGCGCTTATCTTCCTGTCAAACTGAACTTTCACATCATCGATGATGTAAGCGTGCTCAGGTCCGGTAGGTAAAAATGCTATGCGAGTGCAGGCAGAGGGGGAGAGGGGATGGGGGACAATCGCGCTTAGGCATGGTTCAAGGCAACTGTACCTAATGTGAGTGCACCCTTAGTTCAGTCTATTGATCTATAGCACATGTCTTTGCAGTGTGGGGGAAACCGGAGCACGATTAGATTAAAATAGATTTAAGGCCCATGCAGGGCTCTATTAAGAACTACACGGACTGAACATAAAACATTTCGATTGTTCCAAACTAAACCATTTATAGAAGTGGATTGAACAAACAGTTAATCTCTTTTTTTTTTTTGAGTGAATAAACATTTTTTATTAGATGAGACGATGTGTGAAGATGATGCTGATAACTCATTTGCATAAAATAAGGTTGTATTAACAGGGTTTTATTTAAAATCCACGCCCAGATGTCACTGTAAAGATTAGTTGGGAATGCATTAGTGAGGTCAGATTTGAAGGCAAAGGCAGCACAATGGCTCGGTGGTTGGCACTGTCACCTCACAGCAAGAAGGTTGCTGGTTCAAATCCCGAATGGGCCGGTTGGCATTTCTGTGTGGAGTTTGCTTGCTCTTCCTGTGTTTGTGTGGGTTTCTTTTGGGTGTTCTGGTTTCCCCCACAGTCCAAAGAAATGTGCTATAGGGGAATTGGATAAAACTAAATTGGCCGTAGTGTATGAGTGTGTGTGAATGAGTATGTGTGGGGGTTTCCCTGTACTGGGTTGCAGCTGGAAGGGCATCCACTGCACAAAACATATGCTGGATAAGTTGACGACCCATGATTAATAAAGGGACTAAGCCAAAAGAAAGTGAATGAATGAAAACGATTACTTTCTCTGGATTTATATGGTATGTGTTTGAGTAAAATTTTATTTCTAATAACATTTCTTCCAACTTCCATATAAAATATTGTCATTTAAAGGATTTCATTTATTTAATTAGTTTTAATTTTTAGAAAACTGGTGGTTGGTTATTTTTTTTTTCATTTGACGAAGCTGCAAATCGTGGTTAATTCACCAAATATTGTTACTCTTATAAAGTGAAAACATTCATATTTATAATGTAATCAACATTGATATTATTGATGTAAACATGTCTAAAAGCATTGCATGTTTTTGCTTATATCATTCTTATTTTTTAATTACATTTCACTCAAACGCTCCAAGGGACAAAACTGGTTGTCTATTTAAAGGAATAGTTCACAGAACAATTGAGAATTCTGTCATAATTTTCAACCCTCCACCTGTTTAAGTTTTTTTCTTCTGGCTAATAGTCAGTTTTAGGTGAACTATCCCTTTAAGTGTAAATACAGAGAAACACAAGGGCTCTGATATACAGATTCAAAACTGGACAGAATCATAAATACAGCGTGTATACTCTTGTTTCCTTGAGGATTAAATTTAGCTTAATCTGCAGTGCTGGGTTTCATGCAAACTCTTAATGATCTGTAGATATCATTGTGTAAGTGTGTGGAAGCGGATGTCGTTGTGTTAACAGCGCTGAGCTCATATTACCTCACCAGCAGTTAGCAGATCTAAAAAGGCAGGGTTGATTGAGTAGATGTTCATCCAGTTAAACCAGCTTTTTTTTTTTTTTTGACTCGGTGGCTTTTAAGATGAGAGGTGAGAGAGCTTGTAAAGCCGGTCAGGCCAGCATTTGCTTTGTTAACAAAACGTGTGTATAGACTTCATTTGAAATCATCTGTCATTGACCTTTGGTACATTTACATTGAGCCACAATAGTGAATGTTTAGTTTGAATCATTTTTACATGTGTAGAGTAGTGTGTATACAGGCGGTTCATTCCGCTGTGGTGTGATAAATATGGGACTAATCGGTAGTAAAATGAATGACTCAATGAGGGTCGTGTATAAAAATGTACGATTTAAAAAGATATCTACACTGTTAACAGTTTTCTGTAGATTCTACAGTAACTTACTGTAAACCTATTATAGCTGAATGTTTATTTACATTTATAGGACCATTTATCTTTCTGCGTCTGTATTTACAGAATTAAATGTATATCTTTGCTGTAAAATATACAGTAATTTTTACAATGCAACTTTAAAATACAGTAAAATAGTGCATAACTGTAAAATACAGTTCATATTAAAATTAAAAATTAAAATTAAAATACAGTTCATATTATTCAGTTAAATACTGTGTCGTTTACAAAAATCGTTAACAGTGTACTGGAATTTCTGAAGAAATGAATCTACTGTGAAATCAAGAGTCTTGTAAATAAAGGACTCGTTTATTTAGTGCTTTCAGATACTCCACATCAGATTTTTTTTCTTCTTCATCGTTTTATCAATGAAGTCCATTTTAACATACGCATTTAAAAAAACGAAATTCCTTCACAATGAGTAAGTGAGAGGAGTCACGTGGAACGTTTGGTAGATGTCATTGGAAAACACAGCTGACCTACATGCCTTTGCTGCATACATTGCATTCTTCGAGTTATACTATGATTAGGTCTGACGGATGATAACACAGATGTCTGAAGTCTTCTAGATCATTCTAACAAACATGTGGCTATGGCATGAGATGCTTCCTTTTCTTAGCTCAGCATCAAGAACTTAGGCTGACGTCAGATCTATCAGGTGTAAGAAATCTTTTGCTTTGGAACTCTATTGGACTAAGTATTTTATCAGTGTTTTCAAGTCCTGTTTACACCATATTAAAGGGATAGTTTACAGAAAAAAAAATCACTTACTCATTGTCCGCTTGTTTCCTTCTGTTCAACAAGAAGAAAGATATGCTGAAGAATGTTGAAAAAAAGCACAGATTGACTTCTGTAGTATTTTTGGTTTCCACTATTAATGTCAATGGCTGTTTTTTCCAACCTTCTTCTTCTTCAACAAAAAAAAAAAAAAAAAAAAAAAAAAAAAACCAATATATATATATATATATATATATATATATATTTTATATATTTATATATATATATATATATATATATATATATATATATATATATATATATTTTTTTTTTTTTTTTTTTTTTTTCTTAAAAGAAGACTGAACTTCATATAAGTTTAGAACCACTTGAGTTTGAGTAAATGGTGATCATTTTTGGATGAACTTTCCTTTTAAAATGGAATTAAAAAGAGGTGTGAATGATGAAAACCCAGTGAGGTGTTTGTGAATAGCACAGACATTTGTAATATAGAACATTTTTGTTATGGTCAGATCACTTTATTGAAACATAGAAACACTGCTTCAAATAACATACATTTTATCGTGTAGCTTGATAGCTGTAGTGTCAAGTTAAGGCAAACTTTATTTTTAGAGCACTTTACAAACACAGAAGTGAGCCAAAGTGCTGTACAGAAAATATAAATAAAAATAAAAATAATAGTATGTAAAATGCGTAAAATATAGAAAAAATATAGCTCAACTACTTAAAAGGCACATAAAATATCCAGTTATTAAGATCAGGTGTCAAATACTAACGAAAAACAAAAGAGTTTTAAGAGCTGATTTAAATGAGAACATGGAAGGCGACTGTCTAATGAGCAGCAGCAAATCATTCTAAAGTCTATGACTTACCACAATGAAAGCACGATCACCTCAAAGCTTACACTTTGTTTTTGGCACAATCAGGAGAAGCTGGTCAGCTGACCTGGAAGAACGAGTGGGCTCATAGATGTGTATCAGCTCAGAGATTTAAGGTGGGGCAAGACCATTTAGAGATTTAAAAACCAATAAAAAAGTATTCAGTGCATTACAGTAATCTAACAGAGTGGTCACAAAAGCATAGATTACTGTCTCAAACTGTTGTTTTAGTGCTCACAAACATCTTCGTTTTTCCTGATTTTGATTTTGAATGTAATAACCTTTTGTAAACTGCTTTGTGCAAAACTCTATTCAAATAAACTGAAATGAAGTTAAAGAATCCAACTGAGGATCTGAGAATTTTGTAGCAAACAATCTTATGACTGTGTGGATTCAAGCGACACTTGTTTTCATGAGTAAGTGATATTGCAGAATGGAGAATGTCTCCATTTTAAGGTCTGTTTTGTCTCTGGAAAATGATGTGAAGCAGTACATTTCCATTGCTGTTGCTTGTAAAATAATAACACTTGTTAGATTCTTCCTGGTCAGATAAAGGGCCTACTCACACTATGCCATCCGTACCGTGCCCAGGCCCGTTTCCCGGATCGTTTGAGAAGTGTCAGTGCGCTAAATCGGGCTCAAGCACGGTTCACTTGGCCGGCCCTGGCCCGGTTGGAAGAGGTGTGCCTGAGCCCGGTTCACTTGGGCTTTGGCGCGGTATGCTTGTGTGTGAGTGCAAAACGCGCCAAAGCCCGAAACTGAAAGCGAGACGTGACTTTTAAGGGGCTGTTTCATATGGATTTATTAATCATTCTTACTGTTCAGTGAACGCAAACTGCTGTAGTTTATTAAAGACGCAAACTCCTCACTTCACGACAGCTGCGCGCCTTCAGCAGACCTCCTCATTCCTGCAGCACGAGGGCTTTATGATTGTTTATGAGCGCCAAAAGTGGCGGACCTGTTCGGCGAAATATCTGACTGCGTGTCCCCGCATCCCTAAGGACTGTTTGGCAAAATATTTGACGCCATATCAAACGACTGAAACGATATAACTAGAGGAATCTCCACTGCTGCTGAGTGAGAGAGTGCTTCTCACTGAACAGCCCAGCAGCGATGACGTAAGCGTGCTGAAGCCCGTTTGTGGTGTGAGCGCGGGCCGTCGGGGGAGACGGGAGGGGGGACAAGCGTGCTTTGGCCCGGTTCGAGGCAACTGTACCTAGTGTGAGTACGGCCAAAGTCTGAGAATCAAAACATACGCAACTGAGAATATTCAATAAACTGCTCTTTGTTTATCATCATTACTCCATCTATTGCTTCTGCTCCTCTCTGCTTTCAGTCAACTTCGATATTGATAGGAGATAGTCGAATACTGGTTAACAAGTTTGGGTATTGGGTGGCTCCACTGGCTTATTGTCTGGATATTCAGAGAAACTGAAATTTTCTGTCAAGATCTGGTGTCTGGGGCTTGATCTTATTTATCTAGCATGGAGAGTGTGATCTAACAAAGTGTAAATGGGGTCTAAAATGTTTTGAGCTTGGCTATTTTTGACCAATCCACTTGTAATCCATGGTTAGGGTTAGGTCTAACCCTAAAAATAGATTTTTTTATTATTTTAATGCACAACTTGGTGACAAAACCCCCTGACACAGAATTATTTAAAAGCAGCATTTGGCAGATTTCTACTTTTTCTTTACTCTCTTAAAAAACACACACATAAGGCTATGTCAATAGCAAAAATAATTGATGAATACATTCACAGAACAAAAATGATTAGAAGTTTCAATGGCTCTGTCTCAATTCAGACGCTAAATCCTTCAAAGGTTTCATTCCAGGAATATGTCACTGTGAAACAATGATGTCTCATTCCAAAGTCTTCAAAATGATAAATGAATGGATCTTTAGCATAGAGCATAACAAATATCAGCTTTTTACTTACTTGGAAATCTTTGATATTTAAAAAAAAAAAAAATTATTACGTACATAGAACAAGCTAAACAGTTAGATTGGATGTTCATCAACTTTCAAAAAAAAGTCTGGTTCAGTGTGTCGTGTATTTAGTGGCAAGGAAGATTTAATGCAGATGTATAAGTTGTGTAATTGAAACAAGCACTTACTTACATCTTTAGCAAGTTGCAATGCTACGTATCATTGTGGATGACAAAAGAGCCACGCCGCAGACTGGTAAATGCGGCTAATATCAGCTTTATTCTGTGTTTCATATGACATGCATTCATCCCATCAGCGTACGCTTAATTCACTGTACTTACTATTATGCTTGATTAGACTCTGCTCTGTAGTAGGAATTAAAGTTGTTCCTAGAACTAAAACATACATGGGAACTGTGGAATAAGTTTCCATAGTGTTAAAGCTTCTTATTTTGACCCTTGTTGTGTCATGGACATGTCAGACTACATTTTCCGTCATTGCTCAAGGTCTTTAATGACATTTGTGATGTCATTGAGAAGACTGTTGACTGATTGACAGATCATTCAGAGAGCATCCACAAATAAAACACTATAGTAATTGATAATGGTTTTGAACTATAATGTACCTAATTTAACCTGTTGTGGTAATTCTATAGTTGGTAGTAATATAAACAAATGTATAAAAAAAAAATTTCTACAACTGTATATTATATTATAAGCTTACTTAAAGCTAATTTATGCCTCAGTATTTCTTATGTTTATCAGTTCACTGTATTCATTTTATAGTATGCTGTGGAATTATTAACAAAAAAATGTAAATACTATAATAGTCTATATTGAGTATAAGAAATTTTACTATAGTATGGTTTAAAAACACTATAAAATACTATATAGTATTTTGACATGTGGGCATTTTGAGACGTTTGCATTTCCACTTAAAAGCACCAATAACAGTGTTTCTTCTTGTTCCATCATATGAAAGATCTTCTATGGCACTATTGGTCAACATCACATATGTGACAAAGTCGTACATAGAGGACCATACATTTCTTGGAATATTTCACCCAAACTGAAAATTAACTCATCATTTACTCATTTTTTTTTTCTGCTGGACACAAAAGAAGATACTTTGAAGAACGTTTGTAAAGAAGTAACTATTGACATCCATACCATGGGAGTCAATGGTTACCGTTTTTGTCATTTTTAAAAAAAAAAATTCTTAACAGAAGAAAGACGCAATGGTGCTGTCACCTCACAGCAAGAAGGTCAATGGTTCAACAAGTCCAAAGACATGAGATATAGGTGAATTGAGGAAGCTAAATTGTCCGTAGTGTATGTGTGTGAGTGAGACTGTATAGGTGGTTTCCAATAATGTGTTGCACCTGGAAGGGCATCTGCTGCGTAAAACATATGATAGATAAGTTAGTGGTTCATTCTGTTGTGGTGACCCAAGATTAAAGGAACTAACCTGATGACTAAGAGAATGAATGAATGAATGAATGAATGAATGAATGTGAAGAAGTATAGTGAAATAATAGAGGGCGATTAAATGATGACAGAATTTTAAGTTTTTGGCCGAAATATTGCTGTCAGGATGTTGCGAAAGAATCCTATATGGCATTAGCTATTGTTCGTGAGGACACACAAAGCAAAACAATCAGTTCTTGCACCTTTAATTAAATAAAAAAAACTTCTGTTACTCATTCATTCATTCATTTTCCTTTTGATTTAGTCCCTTTAGTAATTAGGGGTCGCCACAGCCGAATGAACCGCCAACTTATCCAGCATATAGTGAACCATCCATTAACC
Organism: Danio rerio; assembly: GCF_052040795.2. Classification (NCBI taxonomy): domain Eukaryota; kingdom Metazoa; phylum Chordata; class Actinopteri; order Cypriniformes; family Danionidae; genus Danio; species Danio rerio. Next base: position 32,332,414 of record NC_141040.1, on the reverse strand, counting down.
AATCAGAATCTAGCATTCTAAAGTGCAAAACAAATCAATTACAAATCAGTGCGTGTATGATTATGTTAATCATTTAAAATAAGAAAACCATAATAAGTTTGTGACATCAAGCAGCTTAACAGTTTTGCTAAAAGCTAAAATGGTAACATTTTAGTTTAAGTACTAATTCTAATGATTTACTAGTGATTTATATTATCTGGCTATTAGACATTGGCTGTTTAGTTGTACTTCTACATGATTTTCAATACTACCCAATACCTCAACCTAACTTCTTCCTCAATAACTTTTCATAAGCAGGAAACTGAGTTTAAATTATGAGCTAAAAGGCTTTGTTAATAGTTTATTAATTGCTTGATGTGTATCTAAAATTTCGGTCCCACTTTATATTAAGTGTCCTTAACTACTATGTACTTATATCAAAAAAATAAATACAATGTACTTACTGTGTTTATGATGTATTTGAGAACACTTTTGGTGCTTTTGAGTTGGGATAGAGGTTGGGTTATGGACAGGTTTGGTGGCATGGTAGGTTTAAGGGTGGGTTAAGGTGTAAGGGATGGTCAACAGTGTATTTGCAAATGTAATTACAAAAGTTAATTACAGGTGTATTTACATACATGTATTTAATCAAGCATAAGTACACAGTAAATACATGTATTTACACAATAAGTACATTGTAACAAACTATTAGTTCATATGTAAGTACATATTAATTAAGGCCACTTAATATAAAGTGGGACCAAAATTTCCATATGAATGCTACAACAGCTAAAAAAGTTACTGGTATAATTTAAAATCTTACTATCTTATCTAAAAATAAGGAAACCAAGCACATCAGGTTGAGTACTTATTTGAAACAAAGTGTTTTGCATCAGGACTGGTTGTGTCTTAAATGTTGTGATTATTAAGGGACAGTGATCTGGTTCTTATCGGTCGATGATCTTGTCAACTGAACAAGTTTTAGCAAGTGTGTGAGAGTATATGTGACTTGTTGCACCATTAATAAACATGTAGCGATGCCAGCATCTTCTCGGGTGTTTGGGAATCACGGGACACTTCTGTTGGCTGTTATCATCCTGTCTTTACTTGTAGTTGATGCAGTGATTTGGCTCGTGCCGCTGCACCACAGCTCGACAGTGTGAGAAAGACACCACCTCCTGATTCTCACCCTGCATAATTAATTCCCTAATCTTCACAAAACATCTCATCAGAGCAATGAATGTTTCAACAACTTGTTAATAACCATTTATGTTGGCCAGGTTTTGTTTCTTGATTGACTGAAATGACTTTGTAAATGACTTTGTAAATGTAAAAGTGAATTAATTAAAATTTAACCTAGATTACTTTTAAATATAAAGATTCAAAAGTTCCATCTGAAATTTTCTTCTAAAATGAGCATTTTTTCAGTCATTTCATTTTAACGACAATGGATAGAAGCATTTTATTTTTGGCATGAAAGTGGATTTACTGAACAAACACATGTAAATACACACTTAAAAATTCTCATTATACACGCTCAGAAATAAAGGTATGCAAGCTGTCACTGGGGTGGTACCTTTTCAAAAGGTACAACTTTGTACCTAAAAGGTCTATATTAATACCTCAAGAGTATATTAGTACCTAAAAGTACAAAAGTGTTCCTCTAAAAAAATTTTTGGTACTAATATATACTTTTGAGGTACCGATATGGACCTTTTAAGTACAAATGTGTACCTTTTGAAAAGGTACCACCCCAGCGACAGCTCACGTCCCTTTATTTCTGAGAGTGTAGGGGGAAAAATTTTAGACGACACTTTGAGGTTTTTTCATCTGAACTCTTTAAATATTTGTAACCCTGGATCACAACTTAATATAAAAGCTGAATAAATGAGCTTTTCATTGATGCATGGTTTGTTAGGATGGGACAATATTTGGTGATTTTGAACTATTTTAAAATCTAGAATCTGAAGATATCAAAAACATTCAAAAAACTGAGAAAATCAATTGTCTAAATTATGTTTTAACAGTGCACATTGATATTTTGGTAAATTTGACATGTAGAAAATATCTTCATAGAACATAAACTCCACTTAATATTTTAATGATTTTTTGGTATAAAAGAAAAAATATAATTTTAACACAAACAATGCATTTTTGAAAATTACCAAAGATATACCATGCAGGCGACACATGATATTTGCTACATCGGTTTTTGTGGTCTATATGATCACATTTGTAATTATTTTGCACATCTGTTAATTAAACTGTAATTAATCTGCACAATATGAACAATTATCTGTGGATTGAAAAATGTGTGTGTTTGTGTGTGTGTGTTTGTGTGTGTGTGTGTGTGTGTGTTTGTGTGTGTGTGTGTGTGTGTGTGTGTGTGTGTGTGTGTGTGTGTGTGTGTGTGTGTGTGTGTGTGTGTGTGTGTGTGTGTGTGTGTGTGTGTGTGTGTGTATTGTATATAGTAAAACTATATTACTTTAAGTTCCAGTTCTTAGAGTAAAATGGTGGCAAATGCTGACCAGTAGAAATAATTATTTCCAGTAGAAAGAAATAATTGCACATTTGGACTAAAAGTTGTTGAATGCCGTATACAGAATTTCTGTGAACAAATTAACTGGAGCAGTCTTTGCATGCTGGTGTTATATTTAAGAGATACTGGTAAATGTGCCTACATTTAAGATTATGTTATTTTAATTTGCTGTTTGTAAATAAACTTGGTAGATGGCACAGGCTAGTAATCTGTGCTGAACCATATTGTTATTAACCCAACGCAATCTCACGGCAATTCGTAACTTTTTGATGTAGTGGCTAATTCGTATACATTCGTACAATCTAATTTGTACAATTTAGTACCATTTGCTCATCATCCAGTGATGGTTGGGGTTAGGGGTGGGGTCGGGTGCCACGCCTCCTTTTTAAAATCGTACATTTTCGTATGACTGAACTCGTTCGATTTCGTACGAGTTAGCCCCTATACTGGCAAAACGTAAAATACTTACGTTTCCTTGTGAGATCAGGCTGTATTTACCTTGTTATATATTGACGGTATTTTACTAACTTTCTAAAAGCCTTCTTACTCTCTCACTATCATTCAGCTTAGTCCCTGATTTATCAAGGGTCGCCACTGTAGAATGAACTATCAATTACTTTGGCACATGTTTTATGCAGCGAATCCAGCCGCAACCCAGCACTGGGAAAATCTCACGACACACACACACACATTCACTATGGTAAGTTTAGTTTAACATGCGGAGAACATGCAAACTCCACACAGACACGCCAACTGATCCAGCTGGGATTTGAACCAGCAGCCTTCTTGCTTTGAGATGGCTGTGATGATCACTGAGCCACTATGCATTACTAAGATTAAAATAAGTGCAATTTAAAAAAAATATATTTAAAAAAATTGCACACAGAATAATATTACTGTAATTGCATTAGATTTGTAATGTATTACCCTCAACACGTGTTGCTTATTAGCTTTACTGGCATGTTGGCTGTTTACTAGTATTTATAAAGCACATTTTTTATTTTTACTGCATGATCATACTTATTGATCATGATCCCTTATTCCAGTCCTTCTCATTAGCTAAATTTACGTTATACCAAATAACTTAAATTCAGCATTAATATTATAAGTAATAAAATGTTTGAAGACATTTGTCCTTTGTCTACTAAAGAAAGAAAATTGGTTGATTTTTGTTTAATAGGCAAGACATTGTATTAACTTTTTGTTGGAAAAATGTCAATCGCCCCTCCATTGGACTTTGGTTGAGAAACCTTATGACATGTTTGGCTCTTGAAAAGCTCACATATAGGGCAAAAATCCTCTGAATTGTGTGATATCTGGGAAGTGTTTTTGAACTTTGTGAAAAATGGAGATATTAAAGAAGCTTAGGAAGTCTGTAGTTGTGGAATGTAAATCGGTGTTTGATTAAATTTCTTTTTTATTTTTATTTAATTATTTATTTCATAATGATTTTATTTAATTACATTTTTTCCCTAAACCTGTCTGGGGTATGTTTTGGGCTTTGGGGTTTGATTTATTGTAAAACCTTAAAAACTAAATAAAGGCATTTTATACAAAATGATTATTTAAAACACTGCAAATTACCTTCATTCATTCATTAGTTTTCTTTACGGATTACTCCCTTTTTCGCCACAGCGGAATGAACCGCCAACTTATCCTATCCAGCATATGTTTTAAACAGCGGACACCCTTCCAGCTGCAACCCAGCACTGGGAAACACATATACACGCTCAATCACACACACATTTTAGCTTACCCAATTCACCTATGCTGCTTGTCTGCAGGGGAAACCGGACCACCCGGAGGAAACCAACGCCAACATGAGGAGAACATGCAAACTCCACACAGAAATGCCAACTGACCCAGTCGAGGCTCGAAATAGCGGCCTTCTTGCTGTGAGTCAAACATGCTACCTACTGTGCCACCGCATCGCCCCAAATAACTTTCAAATTAAAATTTAAACTAAAGGTAAATGTATATTTATTTTTTTATTAAATAAATAAATATTTAATAAATATTTAAATCAATTCTAAACATTAATAAAATCTGCAGTAGTATATTTATGATTTTAAAGAATTGTATTTATGTAAATATATCAAAATGATTTCATCTCTCAAATATGCATTTGTAATATGGAGTTGCATGGCTGTGCAGGAGCAATGTACTGCTGATGAGCTACTTTTTTATTTCTTAGAATACTGATTATTTCTATTCTATCAGAATCGCCTTTGTAGATGTCTTATGACTGAGAGACGTGCTGAAAAAACACCGTAAATCCAACTACAGTGAAGCGAAACGTCAGCGCTTTACTCAAGATTACAGATCTCTGTGTTTATGTTGACTGAGATGGATCTTGTGTTGGTCAGACTCAGCAGATCGTTCCTCACTGTGTTTCGAAAGGTCAAACTGTAATGCGGACAAGAGCAACGTGTCAATGGCACAGGAACAGCACCATTGATTCAGTTCAATGGTCAAAATGATATCATCAGAATTGAACAGTCCAATCAAAGCTTTCATCCAGTCATTATCAGCTCATCAGTCTTGTGAAAGGAGACCAGGATTCAGAATGCGGTCATTTCTGTCAAATTGGAACACGGCTGGCCAAAACACACTGCAGGATTTTTTTCATAAAGTATTTGTTTTTCAGTTGAATGTAAATGCAAAGTAAACTATTTAGTGTTTCTCATGGCACTTTTTGATCAATTTGTGTCTGTAGAATTTAAATATAATATAATATAATATAATATAATATAATATAATATAATATAATATAATATAATATAATATAATATAATATAATATAATATAATATAATATAGAGCGACGCAGTGGCGCAGCTGGTTCGAGCCTTGGCTGGGTCATTTGGCGTTTCTGTGTGGAGTTTACATGTTTTCCCCCATGTTTGCGTGGGTTTCCTCTGGAAACAAGTCTAAAGAAATGCACTGTAGGGGAATTGGGTAAGCTAAATTGTCTGAAGTGTATGAGTGTAAATGAGAATTTATGGGTGTTTCCCATTGATGGGTTGCAGCTGGAAGGGCATCCACTGCGTAAAAAATATACTGGATAAAGTGATGGTTCATTCCGTTATGGCGACCCCAGATTAATAAAGGGATTAAGCCGAAAAAAAAATTGATGAATGAATAATATAATATGATATATTATAGGGCAGTACGGTGGCACAGTGGGTAGCACGATCGCCTCACAGCAAGAAGGACGCTGATTCGAGCTGGGTCAGTTGGTATTTCTGTGTGGAGTTTGCATGTTCTCCCCATGTTCACGTGGGTTTCCTCCAGGTGCTCTGGTTTCCCAGTCCAAAGACATGTGCTATAGGTGAATTTTGTAACTTGTCCATAGTGTATGTTTGTGACTGAGTGCATGGTTGTTTACCAGTGATCGGTTGCAGCTGGAAGGGGATCTGCTGCGTAAAACATATGCTGGATAAGTTGGCGGTTCATTCCACTGTGGCGACCCCCGATGAATAAAGGGACTAAGCTGAAAAGAAAATTTATAAAAATGGCAAAAGCAACTAGTAACTAATAATCAATTACTATTAATATACTGTACAAATTAAATTATAAAATAAACAAAAAAAAAACTGAAATAAAAATAAGAAAACTGAAATACTGAATATAATACCTTTCAGTTTTAAAAATATCTTTATTTTGAGAGTTTTTACTCACACATATTATGCTGGTTTCTATATGTTTTTAAAAATCAGGTCTGGTTATAACAATATTGATAATGCAATAATAGTAATATGTATTTATAAAAATTATTTAATGTAATTTAATTTAAAATAAATTGTACAAAACCTTAAAAATATATAAATGAAAACAAAAAACTGAAATACTGAACAAATCAAAGCTTGTTTACTAAAGGATTATTTCATACAAAATATGCCGGATTCATACATATTTATTAACAATTTATTAATAAAATAAATTGTCAAAAGTTTGTTTGTTTGCAGTGTTTTCTGAATTATGCTGCAAAAAAACTCCAAATTCCTCTGTCAATTTTTGACTCTAATATGTGAAATATATGATTTGATTTAGTTTGATTTTAGTGCTAGAAATGTTGACACATATTTAATGATATAATGACTCATTTGCATATTTAAACATAATATTTTATAACATGTGTAATGCAAAACTTCTTTGCAATTCTTAAATCAGTCAGTCTGGACATGAATTGCTGAAAACAAATAATGGTGAAAACAAATAATTTTCCAATTATTATAATACTTTTTTTTCCCCTATTCACCTGCAGTGTCTTGCATTGGCTGTCATTATGAGACAGTCTATCCTCATGATCACATTATCAAACAGTCAGTTCACATGACTGCCTACCAGTTATCTGTCAACCAGGAACAGACTTAACAGAGTTCTGTCTTAGAGGACATGTGAACTGAAACCATAACAGCTCATAAGCCACACACCCGAAACTGAATCAAATAAACATGACAGTGAGTGTGGGAGTGTGTAACGTTATTGCCTTCAGGCTCTTCTGCAGACAACAGCTGTCAAACCCTCCAGCTGTCCACTGTCTCAGAGCAAAACTTTCTCTGATTTCTTACATTTACAAAATGATATTTTAATAATGCATTTCATCAAGTATTAGAAAAAATTATAAAAGAAAATGAATGATTCATTTTCTAAAAATAATGTTCATGCAATAATAGTAATAGGCAATTATAAATATTTTTTAAAGCACAACTAACAAGCTAAGTAGTCTTTATTGCACTGATTCCAAAGTACTGCACTTATTTTATTTTGTATTTTATTTTATTATTTTGGACTTTATTTTATATTTATTTTATTAATGCATCAAAAGCTAAAACAAATTCATATAAGAAACTGAATTTTTAAAATATAATTACAATAACAAAAAGTGTCAACAAGCAAAACCAACAAAGAACAATTTAACAACATAACCATTATATTTCTATTATAATTATTATATTATTAATAATGATATCAATCAAAAAGTCATTAGAGTATTATAGAATATTAATAAGTAAAGATCATTCTTCCTATTGTAAAATTTCCAACCATAAACAAATTATAAATAAAATCATTTTTGGTTAATAATATGCATTGCTAATCCTTTAATCTGGACATTTCATGGGTCATTTTCTAAATATTTAGATTTTTTTAACCCTCATATTCCTGATTTTCCAACAGTTGTATCTTGGGCCAAATAGAAAAAATCATACAATGTTTACATTTTGCATTTTATTTTTACATGTATAAACAGTCAAGCCTTAAATGATTCATACCTCGGGCAAATTCTGACTTGAATTTTTTTGTTTAAACGTAAATAAAAGCTGAGAATTGTTTTTCCCAAATGATGCCTCTTGTACATCTACTTATTATCTTTAGGAGAAGCCTGAGTTATATTCGGTCAAAGAAAACTTGCTGGTTAAATAAACGTCACTTTAAGTCAGAATTTGCCAAAGGTATGAATATCATTGACATAATTACATTTAGATCGAACTATTAATTGATTGAATTGATAAAACTACACTATACAGGTCAAAAGTTTGGGGTCAGTAGGATTTTTAAATGTTTTAAAATAAGCTTCTACTGCTCACCAAGGCTGCATTTATTTAATCAGAAATACAGAACAAATTGTAAAATTATGAAATGTTATTGCACTACAAAATAGCTGTTCAAAAGTGGTTTATGATTTAATTTAATCATTTATTTATGGGATTTCAAATATGAATTTTCTGCTTTATTACTCCAGTCTTTAGTCACATGATCCTTCATAAATTACTCTAATATTGATTATTATTATTAGTAGTATTGTTATTTATATAGTTATAGTTAATAATAGTATATATATATATATATATATATATATATATATATATATATATATATATATATATATATATATACATACATACATACATACATACATACATACATACATACATACATACATACATACATACATACATACATACATACATAAATACATACATACATACATACATACATACATACATACATACATATATATATAGTTAATAAATAATAATTTAACAATTTAAACTTTTTTACATTTAATAAATGCCACCTTGATGAATAGAATAATTAAAAAAAAAAAAAACTTTTGATCGGTAGTGTATGTAGAATGCTTATGAATTCTGCTTTCTGCTCAGAAATCTTATTTTCAAAAATTAACCTTTATTTTGTGCAAGCATTAGCGTATATTTCTATATTTATAAAACAATATCACTGTAATTTTCATCATGATTGCTCTATAAACATGCTAAAAGTCCCTCACTTACACACACTTCAGAAATCCTGGATTTCACACTATTTCTTAATGTTGTCCCAACTCAGATAGATTAAGCTAACTTAATAATTTTTACAAATTTAATTGGATTGAACATAAAACAGGACGGCACGGTGGCTCAGTTGTTAGCACTGTCACCTCACAACAAGAAGTTTGCTAATTCAGGTCCATTTTAGTTGAAAAAACTAAACTGTTCGTTGTGGGTGTGTGTGTGTGCGTGTGTGTGCGTGTGTGTGTGTGTGCGCGTGTGTGTGTGTGTGTGTGTGTGTGTGTGTGTGTGTGTGTGTGTGTGTGTGTGTGTGTGTGTTTGTGTGTGTGTGTGAATGAGTGTGTATGGGTGTTTCCCAATACTGGGTTGGGGCTGGAAGGGCATCTGCTGTGTAAAACATTTGCTGAAATAGTTTATGGTTTATGGCGGCTTCTGAAATAGAGACATAACTGAAGGAAAATGAATGAATGATTTAGGATGTCCACAAACCTTAAGAGTTGTGTTGTTTTAACCCATTTTAAATAAGTAGTTTGAACAAGTAGCAAATATAATTTTGAGTGCACTATAGTGCCTACATCATCTAAATTAATCCTGAACAAAGATTGATCAAATGCAAACATATACAGTAGTTTACATCTGAACTGGTGTAAACACCATGATGAAAGCAGTTTGTCAGTTTCACATCTGAGTATTGTGTTCATGTAAAGAAAACAATAGCGAGGTCTTTGCATCATCTTGTCAGCCAAACAGCCTGTGGCACTAACAGTAAGATGTGATTCTGGCTGACCAGGAACTGTGTGCCCGTCTCCTCTCAGCAAGGAAATGTGAGCGAAACTGGCCGTGCGCCAGAGAAGCCACCAGTCAGTTTAGTCTGAGGCCTGGGAAAAGGGGCGGGCGAGAAAACGAACAAAGAGAGTGAGTAACCGTTTCTTTAACCACAAACTGAGATGAACACCTCCACCATTCATGGGAACCTAAACCTGTCAGGCCTGGCCTCTGTTGCTCAACATGTGGAGAGCGGTATCATGCTAGACTCCAAAACACTAATAGATCCTCAAGGAAACGTGGGTGTGTGTGAACGCTACTGAATTACAGGAAGAATAGATTAGGTTAATTACTTCAAGTCAGGCTAATTATAGAAATCTGTCATTTATTGCTTTGCTGTAAATCTCTTTGCTATGGAGGTTTCATTTCACATCAGGTATTAAGGTGTGCTTTCGTCGATCAGATTGTAAGTGGAAGATGAGAAGAGTCTGAAAAAAGTTATCTGTTCTAGAGGTCATTGAAAACACATTTAACCAAATTGGTTAGATTGTGCAAACCTACTCCCACCACCTGACCTAGCATGTGATTATTAAAGGGCATGTTATGAGAAAGTGCAGCTGCCGGAACACATTGCTTTCCCTCTCGGTTATAAACAGCATATAGCATGGGTTCATTCCTTATTAAAGGAATTTGAACAACCGAACACAGATTAATGGCAGGTAGAAACAATATGCATCTCAGCTGACCACCTCAATGTAAAAACAGGGACTTATAAGTGTTTGGCTTGCATGTACGATTTTGAATATGTGCTTTGTTATATATTTTAGTTCATTCCACGAGGCTGTTGAATGCTTAATTCTGATTGGCTGATGAACTTTCTAAATCGTGTGATAATTCCCAGGGAAATACCTCAAAGTGGTTCTAATTGATTCAAATGACTTGATTTTATTTATTTCGGTTATAGTGGCCTAATGGTTAGAGAGTTGGACTTGGGATGCAAAGGTCGCAGATTCGGGTCCCAGCACCAGCAGGGATTGTTGCTGGAGAGAGCCGAGGTGATTCCCTTGAGCCTCATTTTGAGTCTCCTAAATGCATAAATGTATACATTTGTTAACAACATGAATGTAAACATTAATTATTAACTGCATGAGTTCGCTGTCACTAGCCTCTTTTCCACATATAGTCTTTGGTAAATTACTTATAAATATTAAGATATCATAAACAGGACCTTTCTGAATAAATATAAAGTTGAAGTCAGAATTATTAGCCCCCCTGAATTATTAGACCCCCTCTTTATCTTTTCCCCCATTTTTTGTTCATTGGAGAGAAGATTTTTCCAACACATTTCAAAACATAATAGTTTCAATAACTCATTTCTAATAACTGATTTATTTTATCTTTGCCATGATGACAGTAAATAATATTTGACTAGATATATTTCAAGACACTTCTATACAACTTAAAGTGACATTTAAAGGGTTCACTAGTTTAATTAGGTGAACTAGGCAGGTTAGAGGCTCTTAAAATGGATAAAAACTTTTAAATGCAAACTTGGGATATTCATTTGCTGAAGAGTGTTCTTCAAGCAATACAGAAAAGCTTCAAAGCTGAAAGGTTGAAAGGTCAGTTTACAATTACTTCAGTCTAAGTTTTCTTCTTAGAAAAAGTGCCATTGAAGACCATTGATACAGTAGTTGCCAACATAAAAAGTGCAGTGCACTGCTCTTTTCTAAAGTCCTCTATGAGGCAGTGCGGTGCGCCTCATGTTTTCAAAACTAAAAAGCGTGTTCAGTGTAATCAACCTTTAGTGTGCTGTAAGTGCAGGGGTGTGGCAAGAAATTCATCCATTGGTAAAAATATACCAGAATAATCAGCAGTTCATTCTGTTGTTTCAACCCCTGATAAAAGAAGAGAATAAACTGATGGCCAAACAAGCAATCCCAACTCAGATAAAAATCATTACATAAAGTAACCTAACCATTACTTTCCTTAAAAAGTAAATAAATAATAAATATAGATGGATGGATGGATGGATGGATGGATGGATGGATGGACCATAATGCTTACGTTTTTTTGTGGCTGTTTGTTCATATTTGACCATATGAGCAGCTACACTAAAGCAATCCATTCAAATTCATGTTTGACCATCTCTGAAAGTGTACCAGCTCAAAACCCTGTATTTAGCATTGTCCAGGTGCAATTGGAAGGTCAAAAATCTTTTGGTGCCGTCATCTTGTCTGAGAACCAATATGTACTTTAAATATTGTTTTATTTGTAATTAAAATCCATAGATAATTCATATTTTAATTGTTTAAAAGTACTATAAAGTATATGGCATTGTTTGATTCAGCTTGTTCGTGCTGACTGTGGTTGAGCAAGTGTGAGGTCATGTGTAACTTGATCATATTGTTGAGTGCCGCTGACACCTGTTCACTCCAGTGCAACTTTACAAACGAGTCAGTGATTGTGCAACTCATAAGATGCTCTTTTGTTAGCATGAGCGAAGCCTCACAGTGGAAGTGATTCACTGTTTACCGGAGTCTTTGCAGCAAATGTGAGCAATCATTTGCTCATTACAATTTTGTTTTGTTTTGACTTAAAGAGATACCGATGGTGGCCTATGCATACCATGACCCTTTAGTGTTTTATGAGATATGAGTTTAAAAGTTTATATTTATGAATCTGAATTTGAATGAAAGACATTTTTTATAATATTTATAGTATTTTCATTCATTTATTCAAAGTTTATGGCTTAAGAATTTGTCTTAGGTCTTAGTTCAAAAGTAAATGGTAAACAGTAATGATATAAATATGATTTGGAAAGAAATTTATTAAATCTGAGTTCAAAAGTAAACAGCTATGATAAAAATAAGAATTTGTACTATGAAAAATTGTCTAAAAATACAATAATAAAGCCATTTTATTTAAAAGGTTTTCTAGTTATGTGTTTTTCCAATAAGAGCATAAGAATGAAGGATTTGTATTAGATATGGGATTTAAAATAACTAAAACAATATAAAAATACAAACAAAAAAGCCTATTTAAAAGTTTAAAAACATTTTTGTTTGAATGCTAAATATTAGATATTTTACTGATATATAGAAAGAAAGAAAGAAAGAAAGAAAGAATGAATGAAATAAAAAAAGAAAGAAAGAAAGAAAGAAAGAAAGGAAGAAAGAAAGAAAGAAAGAAAGAAAGAAAAAAGAAAGAAAGAAAGAAAGAAAGAAAAAAGAAAGAAAGAAAGAAAGAAATAAAAAGAAAGAAAGAAAGAAAGAAAGAAAGAAAGAAAGAAAGAAAAAAAGAAAGAAAGAAAGAAAGAAAGAAAGAAAGAAAGAAAGAAAGAAAGAAAGAAATAAAAAGAAAGAAAGAAAGAAAGAAAGAAAGAAAGAAAGAAAGAAAGAAAGAAAAAAAGAAAGAAAGAAAGAAAGAAAGAAAGAAAGAAAGAAAGAAATAAAAAGAAAGAAAGAAAGAAAGAAAAAGAAAGAAAGAAAGAAAGAAAGAAAGAAAGAAAGAAAGAAAGAAAGGAATTTTGGTTGAGTTTTGGTTTATAACTTAAATAATAGATCCAACAAAACAAATTGATTTTTATTTTGAGCTTTCTGAACTCTACAAACAACTGTAAGTAGCCCTTTGTCTCGCATTTACACTTCAAGGGTTTGTGAGTGACGTCTGTCCTGCACTGAGATGAGCTTCACTCACAGTCCCAGCGTGAGCCCGCAGCAGACAAGTGTGACTTCACTATGTATTCATATTCCTGCAGTACCTGACACGTCTCTGTGTGTCTCATTTACACCCTCTCAACACATTTACAGGACCTTTCACATCACGTCCTCATGTGGTTTGGAAAGCGTATTCAGATCGCTAACATTTGTTTGCAGTTTGCATCATTTGGTAGTGCATAATATATGCAAGGAATAATATATGGATTTTTACTGTAGACATTTCAATTTGAATACAAATCCAAGTCAATTTAAACTTTGCTGTATCTGGAAAAACATAATGATTAAAAAAGTCAAGACAACCAATATTTTTATGTTGCTTTAACATATTTATTTAGAAGTAAATCAGGATTCAAGTGCATTTTTAAATGTTATACTAAGTTTAACTTACTATTTTAGTCAGTTTGATGAATGTATATTGAATTGACTAGAAATGTTTATTTGATTCAAGAAACATTTAGGCAGAACAAATATTTTTACAATGTAATTATTTTGAAGGAAACATTTAAAATGATTACAAAATTAAAGCTTTTGCTCAGATAACTAGCAATAAATCGTTAAAAAAATGACAGAAAACATATTTATTGTTTTTTAATAGTGGATTTTCAACAAATGCTGCTCTTTTAAACAGGATATTGAAAAACGTGTCACAAATGACATTTTATCCCATATGGACTTACTTTCATTTATAATAAAATTCCTTTAGTGTGCTTTCATCAAATAAATGCAGCCTTGGTGGGCATAAATGTCTTGAATGACACTGTAATTGCTGATATTATAACCAGCAAGAAGGTTGCTGGTTCGAGTCCAGACTGGGTCAGTTGGCATGTCTTTGTGGAGTTTGCATGTTCTCCCCATGTTTAGGAGGGTTTCCTCCAGGTGTTCTGGTTTCCCCCACAGTCCAAAGATGTGGTATAGGTGAATTGGTCGAACTTGATTTGCCATAGCATACTGTGACTGTGTGTGTGTGTGTGTGTGTGTGTGTGTGAGAGAAAGAATGTGTATGGGTATTTCCCATTGTTGGGTTGCAGCTGGAAAGGCATCCGCTGCGCAAAATATAGTATGGATAAGTTGGCAGTTCTTTTCGCTGTGGCGACTCCTGGTTTAATAAAGGAACTAGCTGAATAGAAAATGAATGAATGAAATTGGCAGTAGTTTGTGAGTGTGTGTCCATGGGTGTTTCCCAGAGCTGGGTTGTGTAAAACATATGCTTGAAGAGTTGGCGGTTCATTCAGCTGTGGTGATCCCTGATAAATAAGAGACTAAAGTTTGATTTATACTTCTGCGTCAAGCCCACACGTATGCTCTGGCAGAGGATGCATAGCCCTCGCCGTGGCCAACGCTGACGCGCACCTCTTAAGAAAATGGCCCTACACATTGCAACGACGCATAGCGCAAGCTCTGTGATTGGTTGGCTTGGTAGCACAGACAAGCATTGGTGGGACTGAGAGCTGCACAAACCTGTTGGAGCGAGTGTTTACAAGTGTCAAATCCCGAGCTCTAGATGGAAAGTTTTGTTTTGTGTTTTTCGTTATGATTGAAGTTGTTGCACGTCCCCCGGTTCCTACCTCAAATTGAGCAAGTTTGAGCTACAAACACCAGCGAAGAAACTCGACACAGAGGAACATGGGTGTCGCTACCCGCCACAGGCCCTCTGATTTTCAGGGGATATTCGAGGAAGACGAAAGAAAAAGTGTCATAAAGTCATAAAAGCGTCATAATAACATCTCTGGGGGCCCCCAAAGTGCCCTTACAATCGTCCTAACTTTCCCCCCCTAGCACCGCTCCTGCATAGAAACATAAAACTGCCAACGAGCATTTCGGAAGTGCTATTGCAGAGCAACACAAACAGCATGCAGAAGTATAAATGCACGGCAACACACAAGGCATGTGCCATGGGTCACGCCGATCACTTGACGCAGAAGTATAAACCAGCATTAAGCCAAAGGAAAATGAATGAATTAATAGAATGAAAAGTATTCGAAAACCATATAAATTTTCAACATGTTGTTCATTTATTTAATATTAAAGAAGAACATTATAAGCTTGTGTAAATAAAGAACGTTCACATATAACACTTAGTGAATGATAAAGAAGGAAAACAAAGAACTAGTAGCGTAATGAAAACAGCATTGGAAATGTATTTTGCCCTTTACATGTATTCTCAGATGATGCAAAGAAACACTGAAGGAGAAGCTGTTTAAAAGTGCTGCTTGAATTTGATCAAAAGGCAAAACGACAGATAAAATGATCAAGAGGTACATCCTTCTTGCCTGAGGCATCAAAACAGAACAGTTAAAACTGTTAAAACACGACTGTTATAAACAAACAGCGTTTTTAAAAACAAGATCTCTTCCACAAGAAGCATAATCAAAACCGACAGCAATACAAGCCGTCACTGAAAGACAAAAAATAAAAAGCAAGCTACGGCTTTACAAAATGGGCAGGGCTGCTATACTTTCATCTGTGTGTGCGTTCCCACAATAAATTTGCACAAGAGAAGACGCTAAACCAGTCTTATAGGAAACTAGAAACAACCCTGGCGAATTTCCCCCGGATGTAAGAAACCTAATAATCTCATCTTGGCGATTTGCAAATCAATCCCCAGCTAAGATTTATCAGGCTGAGTTATTGTAAGCGTGATCTTGGGTTTATATGGTCACAAGGAGGAGACAACTCACACTTTGGCTTTAGATTGAGCTGTTGCATATGAAAGAGTCTGTCTAAGTAGGGGCCAACACAAAAGAGATAAGACAGATACCGCTCTCGTCCCCTTCATCTCCACGTGAGCACCATTCAAGCTTTGAATAGGCAGCTCATGCAAATTCAGCCATTTACATATGGCGGACGCTCTTTGTGAGCAACAAATGGTTTGCTCTCTTCGTTAGGGGTCTTTAAATCTCACTTCTAATAGCTGTGCGTTTCATATGTTCTATAAAGCTCTCAAATGTCAGTTCCTGGGACGTTTCTCACAGATCAAACAACTCCGCCCATAAAATAAAGCTAATCGGGCGTAGGTAAACATATTGTCCTAAATAAATTAAAAGTTCATGTAAACACTCCACACTTTTTGGTACACCCATTGGGTTCAGATGAAGCAGAAGAATTTTTTCCAGCTGCATTTGGAAAAAGCTTTGGTTCGTCTATCCGACAGTCGTCTTTTTTTGGCCTTCCTGGCTTTGTGTTTAATAGCTGCGAATATTGCAGCATCAAAGGCCTCCTTTAGGTTTTTCTGAGTTAGAGCCGAGCACTCCACATACTCTGCAGCTCTAATCTTCTCTGACAGGCTGCGTGCCCGTGAACTGCAGACAGGTTTGACCTTGTATCTGTCCAAGTCTATGAGGACATTGACGTCCAGCACAAGGTCTGACTGAGTTCCCACTAAAATGATGGGGGAGGATGGGTTGCACTCGCGAATCTCAGGGATCCACTTCTTGGTTATGTTCTGGAATGATGTTGGGTTCACCACACTGAAGCAGAGGAGGAAGACATCCGTGTGTGCGTAAGACAGAGATCTGAATTCATCAAATTCTTCCTGTAAGCCACAGACACAGACAGATAAGAACACTTGACTATAGTTAGCATGCTTTTGTTTGACAGTATGTACACTTTAAACGTGTTTGAAAAGATCAGAATTTACAGACGTTTACATTTTTTACACTTTATAGACGTTTAAACTTAATTTATAATTTATAAGCTTTTTGAAGTTTAGTCACTTCACAAACATTTCAAAGCTTAGCTTAGCTTAAAAACTGTTGAAACTTTACAAAATTAAGAATGTTTATAATCTTAAAAATGTTTAGACTAGAAACTTTTAAAAAGTTTACAAATTATTTACAGTCACTTTACATACAGTGTGACTCAAAAAAGAATACCACAGCTTTCAAAGTGTCTGGAGGGGGTCATAATGAACATCTATGAACTTGTTTTCTACTGAAAAAAACTTTAAGTACTCTTCACACTGATTAATTACCCAAGGTTTTTATCATGTTTCTTTGATTAAATACAGATTTTTGTTGCAAAGATGTGGTATTCTTTTTGAATCACCCTGTATATTAGAAACTGTGTCAGTTCCCTCAACAAACTTTTAAACAATGTTTACACTTTACAGATTCTAACATTAGAAAAATATTTAAACCACATAGTTATTATAAAGGTTTATGATTCACAACCTTTTTAACAGTACTTTCACTTTCCTTTAACAAATTTTGACATTACATTTTTAATTACACCTTTTAAATGGATAGTTCGCCCTAAAATGTCATCATTTACTCTCATTTTACTTGTTTCAAACCTGTTTGACATTCTTCTGTTGAACAGAAAAAAAGATGTGAAAAAAGACGAAAACCTGTAACTACTGGCATCCATAGTATTTGTTTTTCCTTCTATGTGATTAATGGTTACAGGTTTTCAACTTTCTTCAAAATATCTTCTTCAGAGTTTAACAGAAGCAAGTCAAATAGGGGAGCAGTTAAAATTAATAAATAAAACTTAAATTGTATATTTTAAATAAGTAAAGGTTTTTCACAGACATTATGTCACAAAGTGCTTTACAGTACAAGCAAATTGGACAACAGGTCAGAGAAAACACATCAGTAAAAGAAAACGTCTCAAAAAAAGTTAAAACCCAAGAATAAACACCAATTTTAAATTACATTTACATTTGACTTAAAAGTGCAAACTCTCCTAAATGTCTTTAACTTGACTGAACGTTTTTTATGTGCTCCTTTATGTGTGTGTGTGTGTGTGTGTGTGTGTATATATATATATATATATATATATATATATATATATATATATATATATATATATATATATATATATTATTATTATTTTTTTTTTTTTTTTTTTTTTTTACATTATATTGAGTGAAGCTCTTCCATTACCTGTCCAGCAGTATCCATCAGCTGAATCCGCACAGGAGTCCCGTCCACCTGAACCTGCCCTGAATAACCCGAATATAAAAATGTCAAGTTTTCAGTCTCATAGTTACATCATGTTAATCATCAGCATGATCATCTAGAACAGAACTAAAATGTCAAAACCCTCTGCTTACCCGAGAAGACGTCAAAAGCAGTCTGTTTATAATCTGTGGGGTATCCATTAGTGGTGTAGCTGACAATCATACTGGTCTTCCCCACAGCCCCATCCCCAACCAGCATACAGCTGATCGCGGGCTCCAGCAGCTCCTCGTCCTGCTCCAAGCACACGGACGGAACTCTTGACTCGTGGTAAAAGTAATCCATTTGAGGTGGCATGTCCGACAACTAAAGCCAGGGAGAAGCGTCCTCAGGAAAACTTTTTAAACTCCACAGTATTGCTTTGCTTCTTTGTTGAGAATGATGAGTGACTCATTACTCTCTCAGCTCGCAGGCTGAATTGACTCCGATGACTGACGGGAGCTTTCCGCCTTTTGAATGGAGAGGCTTGACTTTGCATGGTCACGCCCACCACCACCACAGTCACGGGCTTCAATGGAAAGAACACACAGATAATGGTTTGAACACAGATAAGCCATTTAATGATTAGTTTGCTATTTTAATCCTAAATGATTCTCAGTAAAACAAACTGGATGAATCTGAGTCAGTTTTTAATGCTTAACAGAAATGTGTTTTATTTTTGTAACTGTTGAAATGAGAGTTTTTTTTAAAGTTTCATGCAATTTATTAGACTTTATAGGGACATTCTACCAATAATGTACAATATCTGTCCCTGAAATAAAAACATAAATCCAGTGAATAAAAATTATTTCATCCCAAAGATTTTTGTTTTTTTTTATTAAAAACACTTTACAAATTTCAAACCCTGTCATTGTCCTTGTTATCATGCACATCCATTAATTAAAAACGTGAAATTATAAATAAATTCTTCAAATAAATACCATATATATATAATACAAATAAATTTAAAATTGTTCCCATGTTCCTGTCAGTCCTGTCACATTTGCATTCAATTTAACATTAGATATAGACGTTTAAGGCTGTGACTTAGAGGTGAAATCATTTGACAAAGAAGAAGCTGACAGAGATCAAACATGTGCTCTATCATTGAATTGTATGATCTTTTGCTTGTTTTTGCATTAATTTTTTTGAGGACGACAACTTTAAGTCAGGCCTGTCACATTTTTTTAAAGTGAAAATGTACATTTCTGGTAGAATGTCTCATTAAATTAATGAAATGTAGGCCTAGTTGTAGTTTCCATTTATTGATGTGGCTCTTCCTGCTTTGACATCTGTTTGGATCATCTTTAATTAAAGGGATAGTTCACCCAAAACCAAAAAATCAGTCATCATTTACTCACCATTTTCTTGTTCCAAACCTGCTTGAGCTTCTTGCTTCTATATATTTGAAGAAAGCTGAAAAGCTGAATCCATAGACTTACACAATATTATTTTTCCTACTAAGTCAGTTGTTTTCAGTTTTCAGCTTTCTTCAAAATATAATATGTTGTGTTCAAAAGCATGAATAACTTATAAAGGTTTGGAAGCACTTGAGTGTGAGTAAATAGTGAGTAATGTTTAGGTGAACTATGCCTTTAAGAAGCCACTGACTATCTCCACTGTGTAAAGATGCTGAAATGAAGGCTGGATTTTTTAGTTTACAAATCTGTATGAAATATGTCAGCTCTTATCTTTGGGTTAGCCTAATGTCATTGTTCATAAAACACTACCTGACAAAAGTCTTGTTGCCTATTATGTTTTAGGAACAACAAATAATAGCTTGACTTCAAGTTAATTATTTGGTATCAGAAGTGGCTTATATGAAAGTCAAAGGCCTCTAGATTACGCTGATTTTACCAAAATAAAATATAATCATACCTTGATTTTTAATTATTTAATTAGGACAGTAAGGTCTGACTTTGCTTAGACAAAAGTCTTGTCACTTAACAGAAATAATGTACATTATAGAGTATAAAGTCATGGTGCTGTGGAAAAATAATTAAAATTGTGTATGACTCCAGTGAGCTTAGAGGACTGCATCCATACATCTCTGCAATGACTCAAATAACTTACTAATAAAGTCAACTGGAATGGCAATGAAAGCGTTCTTGCAGGTCTCCCAGAGTTCATCAAGATTCTTTAGAGGCATCTTAAATGCCTTCTTCCTCATTTTACCCCAGACATGCTCAATAATGTTCATGTCTGACTGGGTTGGCCAATCCTGGAGCTCCTTAACCTTCTTTGCTTTAAAGAACTTTGATGTGGAGACTGAAGTATGAGAAGTAGCGCTCTCCTGCTAAAGAATTTGCCCTCTCCTGTGGTTCGTAATGTAATGGGCAGCACAAATGTCTTGATGCCTCAGGCTGATGATGTTGCCATCCACTCTGCAGATCTCTCGCACGCCCTATATTGAATGTAACCCCAACCCATAATTTTCCTTCAGCAAACTTGATTGATTTGTGAGAATCTTGGGTCCATGAGGGTTCCAATGAATCTTCTGCAGTATTTGTGATGACTGAGATGCAGTTCAACATATGATTCATTAGAGGAATCTACCTACTGCCACTTTTCCAAATGAAAAACTAGAAGTCAGAGTAAAATTGGTTGCTCTTACAGCTGGGATCAACGGCAAAACTTTGGCAGGTATAACATAATAAACCATAAAGGGACAGTCTGCACAAAAATGGACATTTGCTGTTAATTTATTAACCTTTGTACATGCATATTCACACATCTCCTTGTGCATATTTTATTATGTGTAAACTCACACATGAGCTAATTCTGTTTGTTTAAAATGTTATATTATATATAGGTGTTTCTGTGTGGAGTTTGCATGTTCTCCCCGTGTTGGCGTGGATTTCCCCCACAGTCCAAAAACATGCGGTACAGGTGAATTGAAAAAAATTACATTGTAGTTTATGTGTATGAATGAGTGTGTGTATGGGTGTTTCCCAGTAATGGGGTTGCAGTTGGAAGGGCATCCGCAGTGTAAAATATATGCTGGATAATTTGGTGGTTCATTCCGCTGTGGCCTGATGAATGGGGTTAAGCCGGAGGAATATGAATTAAGTAATATCATATATATAATGATATAGCATATATATATATATATATATATATATATATATATATATATATATATATATATATATATATATATATATATATATATATATATATATATATATATATATATCACAGGCCTACAGGACAAGCACAAGTAGGCTACTATTCTGATGAACAATTGAACACGCACCTTCACTTTTTCCATAAACAAAACACTAAACAATAATGACATTCAGGATATTTTTTTATCTGGTAATAAATACTGTGGGTATAGGTAATAATATTTTGAATATTATCCAATTCCTTGCACAGACTGAAAGTTTGACTCCATAAGACCTCAATGTATCATCAGTAGCCCTACTGTACGTATTACTTTAATTTGTATGTGTCGTTTTTTTTACTCTCAGCTGCTGATTCGCATTTACGTTTCTTCAAGGAATACAGTTCCAACATATCTAATTTAACCTTCTACTAAAGAAAAAAGCCATCTATATCTTTGGATGTCCTGAAAATTAGTGTAGCAATTTTGAGGTAATTTATTGGAGCTATTTCTGTAGAAGATTCGATTGTTAACTAAACAGCGCCAATACGTGGACAAAACAGGAGCATCTTTTTAACTGTAATCACATGATATTCATCAGCTGACCCAAGACAGACATGCAACCAACACAGCTCGGTTTCTCAGATCTGTCATTCCTTTTTCATTTATAAAAATTCCCTTGGCGCGTAATTTTGTTTTATTTTACACCAATAGGGTGTCCATTATGTTTTATTGAGCACGCAAAGAGGACGTTGACAGTGACAGCTTGTGAACAGGACATTTAACGTTAGCTCGCATGCTAGCGTGCTATGGGTGGAAACAGCTGGTAGGGATACTGTACATCTTTACCTGCAATGTAAACACAGGTTCACTATTTGCTGTACATCGTCGTGTGAATATTTGATCATTTGCAATGGCATCTATTCTGGATCAATATGAAGATTCGCAGAACATCCGTCAACACAGTCGTATGTCCACGGCCAACATCGGCATCACTCATTCAGGTGCAAACCTTACATAGTTTGCTATTATTATTGTATTTTAAGTAATGTATGGTGTTTATAATGATTTAAACTAAGGCTTGTTTTCCACAGGGTTTGTAAATGTAAGATTGGAGGAAGAAAAACCCATTTTCACCAAGCAGCGCATCGATTTCTCTCCTCCCGAAAAAATCAACCAATTTTCGGTTTGCAACAATCAGTTATGCATGAGCTTGGGAAAAGACACCCTGCTGAGGTAAAACTGCCATTTCTCGACTCTTATGTTATCTACAGTTGTTTAATTGCGATGCTTTGCATTTGATAAGTTTTCCCTTGATTAGTTCACGTACATGCGATGTGTGATTAATGTGTATTTTGGTGTCTGAAAGGCTAAAGCATGTGGACCATTAAAGACAGTTCACTTTGAAATGTATATTTAATCTGGATACAAATCACTTATTCTTTGTCTTTATTTGTGTTGGTGTCAATCTAATTGTGATTCATTTGCATTATATGTGGTCCTAAAAGATTCAAAAGTCTTGGGTTAATTTTTTTAAACTGACTTTAAAGATGTTGGTCATTTTTATAGAGCAGATTCAAGTGTGTTGTCATGCATATTGTGTTTCAGAATTGATCTCGGAAAACCTGATCAGCCAAATCAGATTGAATTGGGAAGAAAAGATGATAGCAAAGTACACAGACTTTTCCTAGATCCTACAGGTAATCACGCATCAATATTCACAACTTGTATGAGGTTTTAAATGCATTTAGGCCATCTATTCAAAGTTAGTAAAGACATAAGTGGTTTGATTAGATTTTCCTTGTAATTTGTAAGACAAAAAAAGCATCGAAAAGTGATGAACTGGGGAATTAAATGAAGAAAAAACTTGAACAGATGCACAAGAATGAACAGTCATAAATGTAATGCTTATTGTTTTTAGATGGATTTTATTTATGTCATGTATAGCTCTTCAGGGTATATCATTCAGAGATTCTAATTCTTTGTTTACACTTAGTATTAAGACCCAACTTTGATGACATGATCAAGTGAAATGCAAATGCTGCATTTTCCATTATGTACAAGATTGTTTTTGCCTTACAAAAATATTTGTAAGTTTTGTCTTTTTAAACTGTTATCTTGTGCTAGTACAAATGATTTACTAATATTTGTTTATGTAGATCTTCATTAAAAAATGATAATAAAAATATAATATAATGAAATATAATAAAACTGTATAAAAAATCACATATATGTGTGAAATTCTACATTTAAAATGAAATTAAGTTTCAAAAGTTGTTTTTGTTCACAAGCTAAATCTCGCTTCAGTGCAGCAGTTAACTTTAAGTGGTCAGTTTGGTCTAAATGCTTCAGATTTATAAGATTATTATTTATAAGATTATTTATAAGATTATCCTTTTAATACAAACTGTTCAGTTGTATACTTTTGCCATGTACACCATCATTTAAATGTGTAATGTTAATTATGTAAGTTAAAAATACATACTACATATAAAAGACTTGACCAAATAATCCATCTATAAATATGATAAGTGTTATGTTTATGATTGTAAATTTAAGGTGATATTATTTACCAACAAAAAATCTTTTCTCTATAGTAGTAGTTGATGCTCATGAAATGGATGGACAAGCTTAAGTCCGTCCCTGATACATTTTTTATAAGTGAAAATGTACGTTTAGTAGAATGTCCCATTTAATTGCTCAAATGTTGTCCTAGTTGTAGTGTCAATATACGGTGGCGGCTCTTGCTGCTTCGACATCTGTTTTGATCATCTTTAATTAAAGGGATAGTTTAGCCATACCACCATTTACATTCACCAGTCCGCAGGGTCTTAAAAAAAGTATTAAAAGTTGATAAAACAATGTAAGAAAATGTAGGGCCCTTAAAGTATTAAAAAAAGTCTTAAATGCTGTTTTGTATGGTTGTATTCTAAAGTTTATCTGAATTAAATCCGAGAATATCAGGATGCTGTATAGTTTATGAAATCAACTAAATCCTGCTAGATTTGACATCATGTTGTTTTGTTTACTGCAGTAACCAAGCCAGCCCTATTATTCCTGCAGTTCTATAGGCACCAACCTGCTGAATTGGCTAGATTTAATAGACTTTTATTCAGTATATGACTAATGCTTTACTTTTGGATTAGTTTCTTACTTTATTATTTAGTAAATATACTGTAGGTTAAAATCTTGCCAGTGTTTCCAGTTGAAAAGTGGCTATAGGGTCTTAAAATGTATGAAAAGAGTCTTAAAAAGTTCTTAAAAGGTTTAGAATTTCCCTCTCTGATTCCTGTAATCTGTTATCACTGACCTTCTTAAACATACTTATGTTTTAAAATATTCTGTAAATGATCTTTTCTCAAATGTTTTACAGGGTCACATTTAGTCATCTGCCTCACTACAAATGAATGTGTGTACCTAAATAGAAACACTCAGAAGGTCCGAGGTCTGTCAAGGTGGAGAGGCCACTTGATTGAAAGCATAGGTTGGAACAAATTAATCGGCTCTGAGACCAACACTGGCCCCATTCTGGTCGGGACCAGCCAGGGAATCATCTTTGAAGCTGAGATCTCTGCCTCAGAGGGCAGTCTGTTCAACACCAACCCGGACCAGTACTTCAGACAGGTTCATTACCTCGAGGAGGATGGCAAGCCAGCTCCGGTTTGTTGCCTGGAGGTTGAACGTGGTTTGGAAACTAAATACTTTATCATTGCAACCACACGAAAACGGCTGTTCCAGTTTGTAGGAAAGCTGGCAGAAGGATCTGAGCAGCAGGGCTTCAGCTCCATCTTTGCCCAGAACCAGGATCTTCTACCCAGCTTCCAGGAATTTCCTGTCAATATGGGCTATAGTGAGATTACATTTTACACATCAAAGCTGCGTAGTCGCCCCAAGACCTTCGCCTGGATGATGGGGAATGGCGTTTTGTACGGGCAACTGGACTATGTGCGCCCCGACTCTTTACTCAGTGATGTTCAAGTGTGGGAATACACGCAAGACATTGATTTAAACTTCGTCAAACCCATCTCTATAGTCCTCACCCAGTTCCACTTCTTGCTCCTGCTCCCTGACCGTGTCCGAGGGATCTGCACCCTGAATGGGCAGGTTGTGCATGAAGATGTGTTTCCCGAAAAGTTCGGTACACTACAAAAGATGATCAAAGATCCCATAACAGGACTTGTGTGGATCTACACTGAGAAAGCAGTGTTTCGATATCACATCCAGAAAGAAGCACGGGACGTTTGGCAGATGTACATGAACATGAATAAGTTTGATCTGGCCAAAGAGTACTGCAAAGATCGACCAGAATGCTTAGACATGGTTCTCGCAAAAGAGGCAGAGCACTGCTTTCAAAACAAGCGCTACCTAGAGAGCGCCAAATGCTATGCGCTTACTCAAAATTACTTTGAGGAGATTGCGCTGAAGTTCATTGAGGCCAAGCAAGAGGAGGCCTTGAAAGAGTTTCTGATTAAAAAGCTGGTCAATCTCAAGCCCAGTGAGAAGACTCAGATCACCCTGCTGGTGACCTGGTTGACCGAACTCTATCTGAATCGGCTCGGTCAACTGGAGGCCGACGAAGGCAAGCAACATTTATTTCTGGAGACCCGTGAAGAGTTTCGTACCTTTCTTAAAAGCCCCAAACATAAAGATTGCTTCTACAACAATCGCAGCACCATCTACGACCTGCTCGCTAGTCATGGCGACGTGGACAACATGGTGTATTTCTCGGTCATCATGCAAGATTACGAGCGTGTCATTTCTCATTACTGCCAGCATGACGACTACAGCGCAGCTTTAGATGTTCTCTCCAAACACTGTGACGACAAGCTCTTCTACAAGTTCTCCCCAGTCCTCATGCAGCACATCCCCAAAAAGGTGGTCGATGCATGGATTCAGATGGGAAACCGGTTGGATCCGAAGAATCTGATCCCAGCGCTTGTGAACTACAGCCAGATGGGCAGCATGCAGCAGATAAATGAGACCATCCGGTACATGGAGTTCTGTGTGTATGAGCTGGACGTCAAAGAAGAGGCCATTCACAATTACCTACTCTCGCTTTATGCCAAACACAAGCCAGACGCTCTGTTGTGGTACCTCGAACAAGCCGGAACTCACGTCTCCGATATTCATTATGACTTGAAATATGCCTTGCGCCTTTGCTCCGAACATGGATACCTGCAGGCCTGCGTCTTGGTTTACAAGATTATGGAGCTGTATGAGGAAGCTGTGGATCTTGCTCTAAAAGTATGTTCGCTTTGACATTTTTGACACATTTATTATGTTTTATATTTTAAACCCAGAGTACGCTTTGTTGTTTAACATGCAAAACATTCTTCAACATCTGCTTCTATAGGGTATGTGCAGAGCTAGTGTTTCTTCCCATACTGATCAGATTCTGGTAAAACGTTAATGTGACTTTTCTAAATTTTATACGGTTCCTTTTACAGCATCGATGTTGTAAAGTATTTAAAATATAATCAGTTAAATAGACTTTAGCATTCATTTAGTTGTTCAAGCATAAAACAAGATTAAAAGCCGTCAGGGTTAGCAGGCTAGCGCAGAAACTTCATTAAATATACGGGGTAAAATAAATGTTCCTATTTTAAAGACATGACATGAAAAAATGTAATTGAATGCACCCACTTTCTATCGTATTGTAAATCAATCAGACGGTGAAGATCATTGATTTTTCAAGAAAACAGACATTAAACATGTCAATTTTGTAACTGCATACTGTTCACCAGAAGCGCTTGATCCAGGCTACTGAAAATACTTAAAAGTCCTTCCGCAGACCTATGCATATACCCTTGTGGTTTTGCCTTCTCCGGTGCTTTGTTGTTGTTCTTGTTCTGTTTTTGACTGTAAAAAACAATGGCCTTGTCCGATGTTGCCACCATGTGGACAGACAATGTAGTATAAAATACAATTCAAAACTACTGTTTTGTATTGTCTAATACTTGTATGTATATATGTCAAATAACATGGCACCAGCAAAAAAAATGTAATGCCAAAATATTTTTTTATTCTTTTTTTATTATTAAGTTTGTACAATTAAATACAAATGTAAATATATTTTTAAATGTAACATAATAATAATAATAATACATACACACTTCAAAATATATATTTAAAATAAAAAGAAAATGTACATATTTCTTATGGTTATTCCTCAAAACACTTTGAGTAATTCAATTAAAACAATTCTTTAAAATATTAAAAAAATATGTCTGAAATCCTAGATTATATTTCTGAAAGATTTCTGTATATGTTGAATATAAAAAAAGTATCATGAACTTCCTTACGAGTTACAAGCTAGGAATCATTTACAGTTAGCATGACTAATTTCTTTGCAGAATAGAATGTAACCAATATTTTAACTATCAATAT
The DNA here is from genome assembly GCF_052040795.2 of Danio rerio. NCBI lineage: Eukaryota > Metazoa > Chordata > Actinopteri > Cypriniformes > Danionidae > Danio > Danio rerio. The sequence goes on along the minus strand of NC_141040.1, from coordinate 32,304,687 downwards.
TTGGTGAAATTACCCCAATTTTCAATCACAAATGAAGACATGAATCCTGTAATATAATTTCATTCATTTATTCATTTTCGTTTTGGTTTAGTACCTTTATTTATCTGGAGTCGCCACAGCGGAATGAACTGCCAACTTATCCAGCATAATTTTATGCAGCGGATGCCCTTCCAGCTGCAACCCATCACTGGGAAACACCCATACACTCCCATTCACACACATACACTAAGGACAATTTTGCTCACCTATTTCACCTATAGCACATGTCTTTGGACTGTGGGGGAAACCAAAGCACCCGGAAGAACGAACACAGGGAGAACATGCAAACTCCACACAGAAATGCCAACTGAGGCTCGAACTAGCAACCTTCTTGCCACCGTGACGCCATAACATAATTTGTAATATATTTGTCTGTGTATATGACTTTGTTATGGTGGCCACAATATTTTCAAATATAAAATAAAACCTTTGCTTTTCCGTTCAGGTGGATGTGGATTTGGCCAAGTCTTGCGCCGACCTTCCAGAGGACGATGAGGAGTTAAGAAAGAAGCTGTGGCTGAAGATCGCTCGCCATGTAGTGCAGGAGGAGAAGGATGTCAAGAAGGCTATGAACTGCCTGTCCAGTTGCAACCTGCTTAAGATCGAAGACATCTTGCCTTTCTTTCCAGACTTTGTCACAATAGACCACTTCAAGGAGGCGATATGCAGCTCTTTGGAAGAGTACAACAAACACATCGAAGAGCTGAAACAAGAAATGGAGGAGGCCACAGAAAGTGCCAAACGCATCCGCGAAGACATCCAAGAGATGAGGAACAAGTATGGTGTGGTTGAGTCTCAGGAAAAATGCGCTACTTGTGATTTCCCCCTGCTCAACCGACCTTTCTATCTTTTCCTGTGCGGACACATGTTCCATTATGATTGCCTCCTGCAGGAAGTCATTCCTCACCTCTCTGTCTATAAGCAGAATAAATTGGATGAGCTACAGAAGAAACTGGCAGCGACCACGCAGACCACCAAGGCTCGGCACAAGCCTAGAGAGGAGGACACGGTCAGCTTAGGCAAAGGCCAGGGAAGCAGGGAGCAGATCAAATCAGACATTGATGATATTATAGCGTGCGAGTGCGTGTACTGCGGTGAGCTGATGATCAAGTCCATTGACAAGCCGTTCATAGATCCGCAGAAGTTTGATCAAGAGATGTCCAGCTGGCTCTGAAGGAGAGACGCATCTGCTTGAGCTGCACAACACATTTATTATACACATTGTACATTTGCTTAACATGTAACCGGATGTGCATTGTAAAATTTTTACATTCTCGATTAATGAACATTTATATGATTTTGTCAACAAATATGCACTGTACAAGTGTTCTTCGTTGATTTTATGTGTTTGCTTCCTTAGATCAAATTTAAAAATGCACTTGTTTTCATTTTGCATAAAAGTAATGCGAATAATATCTTTTTTATGTGCACAGCTAAGAAGAATAAATGATTGCCTTTTGACTGGATTTTGTGTTATGTTATTATTTAATGGGATTTGAAAGGGTAAGCTAGTTTCTATTACTTCTACTCATAGTACAGAGATAGAATTGGTGTCCCAGTACAAATATCTTGGAATTTTAATTGATGATGCACTTTTTTAAGTTCTTGCATTCAGCAATTAGTGGAAAATTTAAAAGTGATTTTAGGCTTCTATTTTAGAATTAAGAACTGATTTTCTTTTGATGCTAAAATGAAGCTGGTGGATGCAACATTTATATCGATATTGGACAATGGTGATGTTATCTATATGCATGCTTCGTCTCAGAGTCTGCATGCATTTGATACTGTTTACCATGGTCAGTGGTGTAAAGTAACAAATTACAAATATTCAAACTTCTGTAAATGAGTATTTTCTTTCTCAGGACTTTTAATTAAGTTTTAAAAATGTATACTTTTACTTTCCCTTGAATAGATTTTTAGTGCAGTATCTGTACTTTTACTCCATTTCTTTCCTTCAACCTACAGTCACTACTTTATTTTTTGTCTATGGGGATTAGAAAAATCAATCCTTAGATTTCTGTCCAATCATATCACACATAGAGGGTAAATGCCATCATAAACTACCTCAAGACATGGGTGATTTAAAATTGCAGCAAACTGTTTGGAAGCATTAAAAGTGTCCTAGAAAATGTCCAAAATCTTTACACGCATTGACCCAGAAACTGTTTAGATGCATGCTGCAGATGGGATGACAACGGATGTTTACTGTATGATGACCAAAATGGCCCTAAAACCCCAGCAGGCACAGGACGTCAACATGACATCAGATTGTACCCCAACGTTGTGGAAACATTGCATTTTGTAGTGAGCATAAATTATTTGGAAAATGAAACACAGGGTTCTAGATGTTTTGAATAGTTTGTTTGATAATGTGTGACTCGTGTTAACTGTCAATTGTTTTTTTGTTTGTCTGTTAGACCCATGTGATGTATACTGTTTAATCTAGGCAAGGACGCTCTTGTAAAAGAGATTTTTAATCTCGTCTTTCTTGGTACAATAAAGGTTATAATAATAATAGTGATTATTATTATTACTATAAAAGTTCTTGATATTTCGATTAAATTAATTTAATGGAATTCAATTAAATGATATATCAAATCATTAAGACACATACTATGCACAGCCAAATGCAAACAACAAACAAAAATAGAAAATTAAATCACTTGTTTTGTCACGTCAACAGTCATCATAAATTAAAAGTTTAGAATATCTAAAACATAAATAGAAAAAAGAAGAGAAACTAAATATAACGTTACGTAATTTAGCTAAATGCATAATTATAATAATAAAACAAATAAAAAAAACTTGTGACCAAACCTTTCCAATTTTGTTTCTAGATGTAGAAAAGTGAAAATTTTTAAATAGAGCATGATGCAAGCACAATGATTAAGCTGCCTAGAAAATACTCATTTTAATATTGCGTTAGAGCTGTTTATGTTTAACAAGAACACGAGAAATTCTACGTCAAGTCCCAATCACGCGATATTTTGAGGCTACATTCGGAAAGTGTTACGTCATTGGACCTTCGGAAACGCTCGGCTTTTCAAGGCGCAACCAACAGAACTCCGATAGAAGTGATACTTTGCTCTAATAACTCGGTTAAATTTTAACAGGTCGAGTTCACGTCGGTAATTTTTTTTAAACAAAGCTCCTCTTTTCTTTTTGCTGCCTCAACTTTGTTAGGATACCGTCCCAAAACGTGTACATGTTCGTAGCCGTGACTCTATAATTGATTAGTACGCCTGTTCCCCACTCTGTCCTCGCCATGGCGCCGTGTCTCTGCTCTCTCAGTTACTGAAAGTGGCCGCCTCTCTGCTGCTACCGACTCACGGTCTCTCTCCTCGCTCACAAGCGCCATTTTGGAGACAGAGAGCTGCGAGTCGGCTGCAACAGAGACAGAGCGAAAACGGCGGACACGGGGGACAAGGTGAGCTGGCGTTTATGAGGAACATGGTGGGGGAGCAATGGGGGAAGATGGCCGGGAGGGAGAAAGAATTAGAATCTGGGAATCGCCGATCTGCTGGCCTCCTCGACTCCCGCGGCGCATGTAGGCACGAGACGGGGCAGATGGTGCTTGACCTCGTGGAAGAAGGCCACAATATATATATATATAACAAATCAATTAAAATCATATCTCCCTACATTTCATTTGACAAAGAGGTGGTGGCCTTAAAGAGACAGAACACATTTCAATTATTCAAAATTATCAAGAACTTGTCACGATGCAAAATCCTGGTTAAAAAGTCACCTCTGCATGAATATCATTCCAATAGGTAGCTTTTAGCATTCATTTTAAGAAACTCAATAAAGCTTGAGACCTGGCTCAAGTTTACCTTATAATTGCAGCGTTGCTAACTAGCAACATATACAGTAACCCTGGATTTAGATTAACAAGCAGCACTGACTGCTGAGGCGCTTAGCATTAGCTAAACCTAGCCAGCTTAGTGCGCTAGCTAAGCTAAGTCAAATATAAATCACCAACCTGTCGATACAATTGTGTAAACTGACAGTACTTTACCTGTTTTATAACGAGACTGGAGAAACCTTGCGCTGCTTTACATTTTTCTATTTGTATCAAACAATACACTTGTATTTTCTGTGTGCTTTATGTTTGTTATTTGAATTAGTTTTCTACGATTTTAAAAAGTCTCGTTCGATATTTGTGTATTAATGGTTTAACAATAGTTCCTGGGCATCAAAGTCAAACGAGTAACCAAATCATTGATATGAGAATAGTTTTATTAACTGTAACGTTACCTATAGCCATTGCTGAGTGCTAAAATGCATCCAGGAAATGGTTAAAGGGGGGCACCAAAACACTGGAAGTGTCAAGGTTTATGTTTACAGAAATTTGTAAAGGATCGCTAGTAAGTTACTTAAATTAGAGTATTTAAATTCGCTAGTATTGTTTATCATATAAGGTATTGCTATATAATTTACAGTCTGGTGACTATGAAAAGAATAACTAATTGATGCACTTTAATTAAAACCATTCATATAGAATTTTTTTTAAGACAAATCCGTCATCAAATATGGCATGAAAATGAACAGATATAATAAACAGTTGAATCTGCAAGTTGTATTTATAAAGTTGCAATGAAATGGAAGTTTTAGTGTATAATGTGATGCACATTAACCAAATTTTAGGTAAAAATATTGGAAATCCTGCTCCAGCTTCAATGTGATGATTGTTGGTTGGATTATGAGATGTCGGTGTTTCACTCAAAAGTGCAGTCAAATGAAGGCGTTTAAGCAGGATTATTGAGTTTGTCATGTAAAAGATAAATTGTTCTCAATAAAATTCATTAGAGTAGTATTTACTAAATTAACTTAGATATTTAGATTTTATGATATTTTTTGAATGTCATAATTTATTTTACTCTACTTAAAATTAAGTTGTTAATATATTAATAATACCAGAACATTTAGTCAACATAAACGTGTACCACAAATGTATTAAAAAAGAAAAGTTTTAAAAGTACATTTTTTTTGTTAACATCAGATGTCCCCATACAGGGGAAAATATTTGAATTGTTTCCATTACACTCCTCAAAATTGAAAGTCCATTATCGATGTATTTATTTCTGAAACAGGATGACTGGGTAGTACTTTTAATAGGGCTTATCCCTTTGAGAATAAGTTTCATTGCATTAGTACACCAAAAAAACAAGATTTGCTCCCCATTACAGGTGATTTAAGGGGACGTGGCCGTTTTTATGCTAGTGAGCATTTGACTGGATAAAAATGTATGCAGTGCTAGATGAGTCATCAGCAGGGCCAGACAAAATCTGTGGACATTTATTTGGTATTTCTGTGCAGAATTTTGTACATAAACCTGCAGATGTATGTGTATGGTTTTTGAGAGCATAAAAATTACACACTTGATCTAATTTAAATAAAATATTTTTTTACTTTTATTTAAGGTTTTTCAAACCACTTGTTTGGTAAATAATTAAAGTCTCATATAAAATATCTACCAATAGACTAACTGTACATGAATCATAAACATTTGCATATTATTCAATAATATCACTGAAATTAATAAAAAAATAAATAAATATGTATTTACACACATTTACTGTACAAAAGTAAATAATTAGCTTGACTGATGGACTCAGAAATCTGCACACGTAGATTTCATGTTGGCCTAGTCATCTGTATTACAGCAGTGTAAATGTGATCTCATAGGCCAGGAGACTAATTTGCCACTAGTTCAGTTGGAATTGTCCTATGGGTTTTTAAAATAGAATTTTTCAATTATTGAGTTAAATCAGTTCAGTGATTATGTAACTTGACAATACTAGTATGCAAACTTAAAAGCAATTTAGTTTATTTCTAAAATCTAATTTTTGGAGACCTTATTTAAATCGTGAAGTGAAGCAGCACTCATATTTACTTATTAAATACAAGTGTCTGTAAAAGTCTGTATTTTAAACATGAATATAACAGTACATTTCATCAATCATATAAACAGCCTCAACAGACACACTGTTTTAAAGTAAATTTGTAAAATGTATATTTAGCAAGAATGTGTTGTATTAAATTATTAAATGTTTGTAAAATATTGTATGTAATTAACAATTTTCTACAAAAAAGGTTAGCAACATTTTTAATATTCAAATCTTATTGACCCTAAATTTTTGAAAGCTAGTTTGCACATCTGAAAAGTCCAGAACAAGCGATGGCATTATAAGCTTGTGAGTAACTGATTCTGAGCTTCACAATGTAGTTATCATGTTGACTAGCATGCCTGGTGCCATGCAGTGGGCACATCATCTTACTGGGACAATAAATAAATAAATTTCTACATCTACTGTACGATATCAATAACCATATCATGTTAAACTCAATTCACTTCTGTCTCTTTTAGCCACTTTCAGTATTCAGCATGCATATGCATTTTGTTTCTGATTCTCCATTGTCTGTTGCTATGAATTATTTTAATTAATTTCTGAATACCTAATATGCAGTCTTTTTATTACAAATTATGGCATAATTCGATGTCAAGTGCTCTTCAGTTTCAGACTCATCATTTGTTAGACATTATTTATTTATTTATTTTACGTCTCTTTTTCATATGGTCTTTACAGTGATCGCCCTCCGCCGGGCGCCAAACCTCTACCTATGGCCTCAGGGCAGGATGGCGTGGGAAACGCCACATGCTCAAAGTTGGCCAAACCACTTCACCTGCAGTACCTGGAGCGATCCCTCCGTCTAGACACCTTTCTTAGGCAGACTGCTACAGTTTTTAACCAGAACATTTCCAGGTAATTCAGTCCTCTTTGGCCTTCTGTCTTTTGAGTCACAGTATGACTATCATCCATGACTCTACAAAATCCTTTACACTGTTATGGCCAAACTCTGTTAAAGAAATTGTTCACCCAAAAATGATCGTTTATTCTCTCTTCACTAGTTTCTGTCTTATTAAATCTTTTAAATAAAGCTGGAAAGCTGTAACCGTTGACTTCCATTATATTTCTTTTTCTTGCTATGGATATAAATGGTTAAGTGTTTCAGCTTTGCTCAAATCTTCTTTTGAGTTCAACAGAAGAAAGAAACTCAGAAAACACTTGAGGGTGAGCAAATAGTGAATAAACTTTTATTTTTGGGTGATCTATTCTTTCACACTTGAAAATGTGCTTTCACACTTGAAAATGTTAACTCCTGGACATTCTCAACATGAGGCAAACATAATTCTGGGTTGTCTTGTTTCATGTTTTACAGTTCTTTTCATTTACTCAGGATAAACACAGATTCAAACTGTATAATTTTATATTTTTGAACCCCAGTTTAACATGGTTATTTGCATATTTCCTGTGTCAGTGTCTTTTATTGGTTGAGCACAGTAGTTTACACACTGTACCATTTTGCATCCTCAAATATGGCCAGCTCAACTGTAAAATTGATTCGGTAATGGCCGTTTCCCAACAGTAAAGCTCCAGCCTCCTCTCCAGTTGTCGCATTGACTCAAACACTGAAACATGCTGATTATGTAATGTGCTGTGTTTATTTTATTGTTTAAAGCATGTGATTTTTCTGTCAGTTGCTAAGTGTTTAGTCATAACACTGTACAGCACGTCATTTCACATGGCACATTTGTCACCACAATGCAGGATTAACAACACAACAAAAGTGGTGCTAAAACTGCTCCGGAACAGGGTTTCATAACCCCAGGTAAAAAGCAACGCTAACCCCATTTCTAAATTACAAATATGAAACATTCCTTTAACCAGAATGTAAAGCATTATTTAGATGAATGACAACCCAGGGTTTAATGCAGTGTTATAAGGCTTTTTTTGGCTTTATTCAGTTGTTAGCTTTAGCATGTTTTTCACTACTCCCCATACGTCCTACATCAAGTAGCTAATGGTAGCTGTTTTGTAGGAGTTTGCTAATGAGGCCTGTGGTTGTTTGTTTAAGGTTGTGTTTGTGTGTTTACGCTACAGCGATGACAGTGATGATGGTTTGGGCGAGGGGTCTTCTTTGGCCTCGTCTAACCCACTGCTGGCAGTGAAAAAAGATCACATCAGCCCTGAGGACGAGACCAAGGACTCCTGCAGAGATGGAGAGACGGAGTGTGGCACTCTTAATGGAGCTGTGCTACAAGGTAAAGACAATAACAAACAGACACGTGGAATGCCTGACCTCTTTTTTAAAAGTTTACTTTGCATATATATATATATATATATATATATATATATATATATATATATATATATATATATATATATATATATATATATTTTTTTTTTTTTTTTTTGCTGTTTGGGACTTTTCTTGGCATTTTTTAAACTATCTTTTTAAATTTCTCAAATATTTTTACTCTTCAGATACACTCACAATTATAAGCACAAATTCTGTACATCCACTTTCTCTTTTGAAATATATCCTTTTCTTTTTGTGATACAAAACTATGTACATGTAGGGAGTAATCCTTTCAATTTTAGATTAACAGAAAAGTTCAGATCTATGGGATGTTGCATAATTGGTCAATTTTTCTCAGAATTAAATAAATTGTTCCATTTTCAGATTTACAAATGTGGTAATTTGTTCCATTTTATAAATTCTCATTTTGATTTCTATTCATGCATCTAGGGTTGGGCTTTCTTATGACAATATTTTTTTTTTTAGTATTTCTCTTTTTGACAGCCACCAACAAGATATTCATTAGATACTTACAGTGCTCAGTATAAATGAGTTCACCCCATTTTTCCTATACTGCATATAGGCAATGTATTTTGGTGCATTGAAGCAAAACTGATTTATTAAACAGAAAATAATATTTTAGTCACCAAACATATTTATAAATTGAAAGATAATACAATTAAATTAAAGCAAAATATTGAAATTATTTTTTTTCCATTTTTTTAAATATTTATTACATTTTTTTCTATAGCATATAAATTTGGGTGTACTAGTTTTTGGGCTGTTATCAAAAGGTATTTTGTTAGATAAGCTCCAGATTTGGCTTCAATACTGACTCTAATGTATATGCACAAATATAATATAGTATAGCTTCATATTAAAAATATGAATTTAAAAGATAGATTTGTGAGGGGTGTACTTGTATATGCTGAGCACTGTATGCCTTTAAAAACATTCCTCAGGTATATGTCCAAAAATAGAATTTTACAATCAAAGGGTATCACAGATTCAAAGATATTTTGTAAGCACGTATGTTTATTTCTTTACAATATTTTTTATTAACTAAGCAGTCCCAGAAAATGTGATAGTTATTCGCCTTTTCTTTTCCGCATTTTCTCCAGCATTTAGACGAATTTCCAGCGTGATATAATTTCTGGGAGGGTGTGATTTATTTTCTTGGCATTTGATAGCATGGATATAGTTTTAAGTAAATTTTATTTTATGAAGTGTTTGGCTTAACATGGCATCTCTATGAGGATTCCAGTGAGCTAATGAATTAAAACATTTTTGTTGAGATGTACTCTTTCTTTCTTTATGAAAATGAATAAAATTAACTTTCCTAACTGTCACACACAGAGCACAAAGCTGACAAGGCCAGCCTATATAACTTCTCCAGACTGAAGAAAAGTAGGAAATGGCTGAAGGTATGTATAAATAAAAACCAATTGAAACCTGTTTATACCTTAGGAGTTAAACATAAAACTAGTAATTTTTTTTTATATA
>NC_141040.1:31982500-31985000 GCF_052040795.2 Danio rerio | reverse complement strand
TCATGCTAACAACATGCTAATTCATGCTAAAATCATGCTAGGTACATGCTAATTCATGCTAGAATCATGCTAACAACATGCTATTTCACGTTAAAATCATGCTAATAACATGCTAATCTATCTATCTATCTATCTATCTATCTATCTATCTATCTATCTATCTATCTATCTATCTATCTATCTATCTATCTTTTCATACTTTTTAAAACTGTTTAAACTAAATAAACTATTACCGTCAGGCTTTCACAAGCCAGCCTCAAAGTTTGTTCTCAAACTTTAAGAATCTAGTTATATTTTCTTCTTCTGAGACTAAAAATTAAACTCTATCTCGTCCTAGGCCTTTGAAGCTATGACCATCAAACTCGGGTCAGACTTCCGAACTATTCTGACTCGAGTTGCTATATCCTTTCCGACTGATCCGACTTTCGGTTTTCCGAAAAACGTCCCGGGACCGTCGGAAAAATCCCATAGACGTAACATTGGATCAAACTTTGTGACCTCATAACTCCGCATCAGAATGTCACACAGACTTCTAACTGGGCTCATTTAACTCAGACTATCAAACTGCCAATGACTGATCACCTTTAAACTTTCTGGCCACGCCCTAGCAACCACTTTTGGACCCTAGAAACCGTCCCATAGACTTCCATTGCAAAAGACTCTCATTGACTTTACATGGGATCAAACTTTGTGAGCTCATAACTCTGCATCAGACTGTCATACAGACTACTGGCTAGGCTCATTTAACTCAGTCTAGCCAGCAGCCAATCACCGATGGCCTTTTAACTTTCTAGCCACACCCTAACAACCAGATACTGCACCCTAGCAACTGTCCCATAGACTGCAATTAAAGAGGTTCAGATTGATATCGTCATGCTGCAGTGTGATAGAGACATGGGGGTTGTGTTTAACTGTTCATACTGGCAAGAAGCTTTGATACATCATCAGTCTAAGTTGTCAATCAACTCCATAGCAACAAAACAGACTAACCTAGCAACGATATAACACCAGCTATATCTCAGCATCAGAACATCGTAGAGAGGCGGGGGTTGGCTCGTTTGACTCATGCTCTTACACCATCTATCTATCTATCTATCTATCTATCTATCTATCTATCTATCTATCTATCTATCTATCTATCTATCTATCATCTATCTATCTATCTATCTATCTATCTATCTATCTATCTGTCTGTCTATCTATCTATCTATCTATCTATCTATCTATCTATCTATCTATCTATCTATCTATCTATCTATCCATCATGCTAACAACATGCTAATTCATGCTAGAATCATGCTAGTTACATGCTAATTCATGCTAGAATCATGCTGGTCACATGCTAATTCATGCTAGAATCATGCTAACAACATGCTAAGTCATGCTAGAATCATGCTAATTTATGCTAAAATCATGCTAGTAACATGCTAATCCATGCTAGAATCATGCTAACAACATGCTAATTCATGCTAGATTCATGCTAGTAACATGCTAGAATCATGCTAGTATCATGCTAATTCATGCTAGCATCGTGCTAACAACATGCTAATTCATGCTAGAATCATGCTAGTAACATGCTAATTCAGGCTAGCATCGTGCTAACAACATGCTAATTCATGCTAAAATCATGCTAGAATCATGCTAATTCATGCTAAAATCATGCTAGTAACATGCTAATTTACGCTAGAATCATGCTAGTAACATGCTAATTCATGCTATAATCATGCTAACAACATGCTAATTCATGCTAGAATCATGCTAGTAACATGCTATTTCATGCTAGAATCATGCTAACAACATGCTAATTCATGCTAGAATCATGCTAGTAACATGCTAATTCATGCTAGAATCATGCTAACAACATGCTAATTCATGCTAGAATCATGCTAGTAGCATGCTAATTCATGCTAGAATCTTGCTAGTAACATGCTAAATCATGCTAGAATCATGCTAACAACATGCTAATTCATGCTTAAATCATGCTAACAACATGCTAATTCATGCTAGAATTGTGCTAATTCATGCTAAAATCATGCTAGTAACATGCTAATTCATGCTAGAATCATGCTAGTAACATGCTAATTCATGCTAGAATCGTGCTAACAACATGCTAATTCATGTTAAAATCATGCTAGTAACATGCTAATTCAGGCTAATTCATGCTAGAATCATGCTAACAACATGCTAATTCATGCTAGAATCATGCTAGTATCATGCTAATTCATGCTAGAATCATGCTAACAACATGCTAATTTATGCTAGAATCATGCTAGTAACATGCTAATACATGCTAGAATCGTGCTAACAACATGCTAATTCATGCTAGAATCATGCTAACAACATGCTAATTTATGCTAGAATCATGCTAGTAACATGCTAATACATGCTAGAATCGTGCTAACAACATGCTAATTCATGCTAGAATCGTGCTAACAACATGCTAATTCATGCTAGAATATTGCTAGTAACATGCTAATTCATGCTAGAATCATGCTAGTAA
>NC_141040.1:31930000-31977500 GCF_052040795.2 Danio rerio | reverse complement strand
TCTATCTATCTATCTATCTATCTATCTATCTATCTATCTATCATGCTAACAATATGCTAATTCATGCTAGAAACATGCTAGTTACATGCTAATTCATGCTAGAATCATGCTAGTCACATGCTAATTCATGCTAGAATCATGCTAGTCACATGCTAATTTATACTAGAATCATGCTAACAACATGCTAATTCAGGCTAGAATCATGCTAGTCACATGCTAATTCATGCTAGAATCATGCTAGTCACATGCTAATTTATACTAGAATCATGCTAACAACATGCTAATTCATGCTAGAATCATGCTATTCACATGCTAATTCATGCTAGAATCATGCTAGTAACATGCTAATTGATGTTAGAATCATGCTAACAACATGCTAATTCATGCTAGAATCATGCTAGTAACATGCTAATTCATGCTAGAATCATGCTAACAACATGCTAATTCATGCTAGAATCATGCTAGTAACATGCTAATTCATGCTAGAATCATGCTAACAACATGCTAATTCATGCTAGAATCATGCTAGTAACATGCTAATTTGTGCTAGAATCATGCTAGTAACATGCTAATTTATGCTAGAATCATGCTAGTAGCATGCTAATTCATGCTAGAATCATGCTAAAAACATGCTAATTTATGCTAGAATCATGCTAGTAACATGCTAATTCATGCTAAAATCATGCTAGTCACATGCTAATTCATGCTAGAATCATGCTAGTCACATGCTATTTATACTATAATCATGCTAACAACATGCTAATTCAGGCTAGAATCATGCTAGTCACATGCTAATTCATGCTAGAATCATGCTAGTCACATGCTAATTCATGCTAGAATCATGCTAACAACATGCTAATTCATGCTAGAATCATGCTATTCACATGCTAATTCATGCTAGAATCATGCTAACAACATGCTAATTCATGATAGAATCGTGCTAGTAACATGCTAATTCATGCTAGAATCATGCTAGTAACATGCTAATTCATGCTAGAATCGTGCTAACACCATGCTAATTTATGCTAGAATCATGCTAGTTACATGCTAATTCATGCTAGAATCATGCTAGTAACATGCTAATTCATGCTAGAATCATGCTAGTAACATGCTAAATCATGCTAGAATCATGCTAACAACATGCTAATTCATGCTAGAATCATGCTAATTAATGCTAAAATTATGCTTGTAACATGCTAATTCATGCTAGAATCATGCTAGTAACATGCTAATTCATGCTAGAATCATGCTAGTAACATACTAATTCATGCTAGAATCGTGCTAACAACATGCTATATCATGCTAGAATCATGCTAGTAACATGCTAATTCATGCTAGAATCGTGCTAGTCACATGCTAATTCATGCTAGAATCGTGCTAACAACATGCTAATTTATGCTAGAATCGTGCTAACAACATGCTAATTCATGCTAGAAACGTGCTAGTAACATGCTAATTCATGCTAGAATCATGCTAGTAACATGCCAATTCATGCTAGAATCATGCTAACAACATGCTAATTCATGCTAAAATCATGCTAACAACATTCTAATTCATGCTAAAATCATGCTAGTAACATGCTAATTCATGCTAGAATTATGCTAGCAACATGCTAATTTATGCTAGAATCATGCTAACAACATGCTAATTCATGCTAAAAACATGCTAACAACATGGTAATTCACGCTAGAATCATGCTAACAACATGCTAATTCACGTTAGAATCATGCTAATACCATGGTAATCTATCTATCTATCTATCTATCTATCTATCTATCTATCTATCTATCTATCTATCTATCTATCTATCTATCTATCTATCTTTTCATACTTTTAAAAACTGTTTAAACTAAATTAACTATTACCGTCAGGCTTTCACAAGCCAGCCTCAAAGTTTGTTCTCAAACTTTAAGAATCTAGTTAACCTTACTTGCCTTGATATCCTAGTGAACCTTGCCATTTATTTTAAAAGCTTTTTAAGCTGAATACAAGTATCCTGCAACATAAGTAGAAAATATTATGTACTGTCATCATTGCAAAGACAAAATAAATTAGCTATTAGAAATTAGCTATTAAAACTATTATGTTTCGAAAATGTGTAGAAATCTTTCTATTAAACTTTAAACTAAATGTAAAATTTTATATTTAACAGAAATATTTTAATAAATAAATAAATTTTACATGTGGGCCAATCATTTACTGTATCGCCCCAAAATAGTTACCTCATAATTTACTCTCCCTCTACCTTAAATCTTTACGAGTTGCTTTCTTCTGTTGAACACAGAAGAAGATATTTTGAAGAATGCTGCTTGCTGGGACCTATCGACAATGGAAGTCTATAGCCTCTTTCACAGTGATACTGGTAAATATCTGTAAAATTTTCGGAATGACTGTACCAGCAAATAAATGTTTTGAAAATGTTCAAAACCTCCACAATACACTCTGTGTTATTTTACTGCAACAGTTTAATTGACAAATTTAACCTATTCCAAACAGGGAAAACCACCAACAATCAAAAATATGATTATATGGTGTCATGGCTTTACAATCAAATAATGTTGCCGTAAGGGGTGTCAACAGAACAAAAAGCAGCCAAGAACATAACAAAAGGGTAGCACACTGTAAAAAATTTAATGCCAAAAAGTCATTCACAGACAACAAATATTTTTCTGTTGCTTTAATATATTTAAAGTTATTTTAAGTTAATCAGGTTTCAACTATTGAATTGAGTTATGAAAATTTTATCTTGGCGACGCAATGGCGCAGTGGATAGCACGTTCGCCTCACAGCAAGAAGGTCGCTGGTTCCATCCTCGGCTCAGATAGCGTTTCTGTGTGGAGTTTGCATGTTCTCCCTGCTTTCTCGTGGGTTTCCTCCGGTTTCCCCCACAGTCCAAAGACATGCGGTACAGGTGAATTGGGTAGGCTAAATTGTCCGTAGTGTATGAGAGTGTGTGTGTGTGGGGATGTTTCCCAGAGATGGGTTACGGCTGGAAGGGCATCCGATGCATAAAAACCTGCTGGATAAGTTGGCGGTTCATTCCGCTGTGGCGACCCCAGATTAATAAAGGGACTAAGCTGACAAGAAAATGAATGAATGAATGAAATTTTATCTTAATATTTTTGTCAGTTTGATCAATATAAGTTGAGATGACTAGACAAGTTAATTTGATAAAACTAATAAATTTAAGGCAGCAATCATTTTTACAGTGTAAATTTGAACAATGCACAAGGGTTAATCATCTTTATTTTTTGCATTCAGTAGATCTATGGATGCCATCTTCCCTATCTTACAGCCCTACTGGGATTGTTATCAGAGGGCCTTGCCTTGTTGTACAATGCAAAGATTCATTCAAAGCAAATAAACCACTGTTACATGAGTACTCCTGTATATCCCTCCATATGGAAAACAGCCCACCAGAAAAGGAGCAGCAGAGCGCAGAAGTGACAATGCAAAGGCAAAGGCGTTTTTAATGACAGGTGGGCAAAAATCCCAGCGTAGGGGTTTAGTTTAGCATGTGAAGGAGAGCTCCGGGCTCTGATGCTTATTCGGCAAAGGCTGCTGTTCCCCTACCCAATTTAGCTGGATAGCCTGTCAAAACGCTTTAAATAAACAGCTCCGACAGCTCCCACGGAAATAACCCTGATGTCCTGCCAGACTATTGTGCTTCTCCCTTTCTGCTTCCCAGAGGACGCAATTTGTGTTGTGCGCATTATAAGTGCGTACTCGTGTATGAGGAAGTAAAGCGGTGGATTTGTAGGGTCGCACTATATATCAAGCCCATCTCCTTTCACAAATAAAGCAGATCTCATGAGTGATGCTGCTGCAAGGGCTTGTGGGAACACCAACTGTTATTGCGGTCACATTGTATGTTTCTCAGGGTGACTGAGGGAAAGATATTGATCTGGAGAGTGTGGATGTGCTGTGAGAATGAATGGCACACCTGGAGAGGTTTCTCTACATTGAGGGTGGGTTGGGAGATTGAGGATCGGGAAGAGGTTGATCTAAAGTGGAATGGAGATGTTTGGTTAATAAGGTTTAATCCAGGGATGGGCAAACTTGATTCTCGAGGGCAGGTGTCCCTGCAGACTTTTGCTCCATCACTAATCAAACACACCTGAACATACTAATCAGAGTCTTCAAGATCACTAGAAAGCTACAGGCAGGTGTGTTTTGATTAGGGTTGGAGCAAAACTATGCAGGACACCGGCCCTCCAGGACCAAGTTTGCCCATCCCTGGTTTATTCTGTGTGCTTTAGCTAATTTTTGAGGGATAGTTTTGGCAATAAATATGCCACCATATGCATGCTCTTAAAAAAAATAGCAATTTGTTCTCCAGTTAATATGACTGGCTAATTAACATATTTTTCCATACTTTTACTGTTGGAATATTTAACCAATTTCTTATATGTTCAATAAAAAAAAGGTTAGGAGAGGGTTTTCTCAAACATCAAAAGTATTAGCTACTTATAATATTCAAATGAATAATTCAAAGAAAGAGGTCTGGGTTACATTACCCCAATTCAATACAAAAATTACATTCAGGAGGTTCGCGTCTACATTTCCCTGTCTCTAATATATAAACACAACTGATATTAACAGGTGGAGTTTTAGTGTAATGTAACACCAGTCATTCTGCAGTGCTTTGGCTGCTGCACCCAAACATACTACCTCTTTCTGCAACCTGTTCTCTGCATACCAGAACTGAACAGTTAAGTGTACTTTAATATATTTCACAACTTCTACAAGCCTCCAGCTCCTTGTGACATGACTTCAGAAATAAAGGTACGCGAGCTGTTACTGGAGTGGTACCTTTTCAAACATGTGTATTTCAAGGGTCCATTTGGTACTATTGGTAACTCCAAAGTAAATATTACTACCTAAACATTTTTTGGAACTTTTTTGTACTTTTTAGGTACTAATATGTACCTTTAAGGTATTAATATGGACCTTTTAGGTACACATTTTTACCTTTTCAAACGGTACCACCCCAGTGACAGCTCGCGAACCTTTATTTCTGAGAGCGTGGAGCAATGCTCATTTTTAATTCGTCGACTTTAACTGCAGTTTTGCACTTTCATTTAGGAACATTTCACGCATTCCCCCGTGACAAATGAGATATTGGATGCAAGTATGAACTGCTGGAGTGTTTTAATGGAATTTGATACCGCATGCCTTACAAGGAAAAAATGTGTCTGTGCTCCTTCCCTGACTTGGGAGGTGCAGAGAATAGTGTCAAACAGCCGTGTGTATGGAATATCATGTTTCAAAACGCAACGTAAAGTCTTTTATGACAGTATAGTTTGAAGGTGTTTACATGTTTGTACTGCACTTCAATAATGCAACTAAAATCAGCATACTGCACATTTCTTAATTTGATTGCTATGTAGTTCGATTATGACCTTAATCGGATCTGTTTACATGGTAGACACTTAATCAGAGTAAAATCCGTTTTATTGGTGTCCATGTAAATGTACTCCTCTGCTGTAAAGACAATTAATGTTGCAGTTTAACAAAGTGACATTTATTGACATTTTAGTAGTTTGAAACAATATATTTTATAAGAAATAATACATATAGAAATACATTCATAAATTAGGTTTTTATACTGTAATTTGCAGCACTAGTACAGACTATATTAATTAAAGCTATTAAAAAAAGTAATTTCTCTGTTAAACATCACTTGGGAAATATTTGAAAAAAAAAAAAAAACGGATACCCATTAAACATAAATAAATAAAGTGAAAACAGTGTATGTATATATATATATATATATATATATATATATATATATATATATATATATATATATATATATATATATATATATAATTTTTTTTTTTTTTTTTTACCATGATCGCAAGTAAAATGTCTGGGCATTATGCTCAGCATTACGCAAATATAAGTATTTTTTAAGATGATTAAATGCATAAATACAGCAGTTGCTATATTTATATTGTAGGTATATGCATTTCTATTTCAGAGCAGAAATCACATTACCTTGCTGCTCTTTTTCAAACTCCTGTCGAAGACTACAACTTAAATCCTGTTATTGCGCTTTGGCTTGAGTTTATTTTTAATCCTCAGTTTTTCCAGTCTGCGGGGGGAAACTGATACATTCCCTTTTCCATCAGCAGCAAACTCTTGGATTCAGAACACTGAGATTTTCAGGTTTCTGTTGAAACTTTTAATGCACACCCTCTCATTGTGAAATGAGATAAGACAGGACGAATGCTGAGATTTGAAGTAATTTTTTTTCTCGGTTTCTATTTACTCACTGCGATCATTTTTGCACATTTTAGTCAAAGGCTTCAGATAAAGGCTCTTTGCTGATAAGCGGCCTCTTTTTATTTGACCAGTTTGAATCTGTTTGTTGTCTAATTTATATTCCTGATGACGCCTTTCGCTGCTGCTTTGCGATTAAATTCTGTTGGCAGTGAATACAAAACAAAGTCAAGCCTGCTTCTATAATCAGCACGAGTTAATAAACTGCTCTCGTCTATTCAGTACGCTTCATTGTACACATGAAAACATCCATATGGTAGAGAGCAATCCTATAATGTCTAAAAACAAACAGCTATAGCAGCGACTGGCACTGGATCAAGAGCTGAGTCTACAGTGCGACGCAGGAGGAATAAAAACACAATAAATAATTAGAGAGTCCTGCATGCGAACATGTAAGTGCTTTTAAGAGATTTAAAGCAACCAAATGACCCATTAAGAAGTAACCCATTGGTCATTTTAGTTTGAACTATTTTACTATTTTAGTAAAGTAAATTGATTTAGAGTTTATTTTATTAAGAGTTTTATTTATTAACAATTATTATATACAGTATAGTTAATATTAAATAGTTTAATATAAATAATAAATATATTACATGCACGTTACTTTCCTTTGGGTTATTGCATTCTTTGTCAGGAGTCTTCTTTGTCATTCCCTCTTTGGAATGATTCGCCACATATTAGTGAGGGTATTATTATTATTATTTTTCAAATGTAATATGTTTAATTAAAACATGTTTTAATTTTATTTTTCTAATTTCTAAATCATTTTTAAACATTTATATTCTCCATTCCTTTAATTTCAGTTAAGGCGTGGGTAATTTTATGTAGTTTTGCAATTTGTATGATTTGTCTTCAGATTTATTATTTATCTTTATTGTGCTTCAATTATTTTAGAAATTCGAGTTACTTAAGGAGAATGGGATAAAATTAAATACAAATTTTTATTTTCACATGTAAATGTTTATTATTCAAATTATTAAAAATAATAATAATACAAATATAATTTATTTATTTTAATTTATAAAAATAATAAATAATAATAATAATAATAATAATAATAATAATAATAATAGCAGTGGTGGTGGTAGTGGTGGTTGTTGTTGTTGTTGTGGTTGTTATTATTATTATTATTATTACTACTATAATTATTATTATTATAGGTAATGTTTGTCATTTAATTTAAATGTTTTTAGTTTAAGTTTTTAATTGATAATGAACTTAGTACTGAGTACTTAATTATTGTATGTAAACATATGCAAATGTATGTAAATGTAATATGCATACATTCTACTGACAGCGAATGCATAATGTACAACACAGAAGGAAAGAAAACAAAGAATAATTAGGGAGTTCTGGATGCTTTGAGAGATTTAAGGCAACCCAATTACCTATTAAACAGCTGACATATCACAGAGTCTGTCTTTTAGCATGTTAAGCAGTAACATGCCCTTCAATGTATCTGAAAAGAAGCATTACATCATGGTTAGGCATTTTACTGGAGAACCTCAAAGCTCTGTCACCAACACTGAGCACGAACAAGGCTGGGTTTAAAAGAGCAGCGTTATGCTGAAGGTGTCGGAGTGCAACTCTTTTGAGTTTAAAGATAAGCTGAGAGCTCTGTGAGATATGCTCTGCATTAGAAAAAATATATATAGTATACTCATATCAGAATCTGGAGAAAGGAACAGCTCTTCTCTGATGACAATGATGCTTAGACACCAATGTATCAGTAATAGTGCTGGGACATGTTTTAAGGAGAAACATTTTAAAGTACTGTTGTACAGTACCTAATCACTTTTTTTAAAGCCTATTTATGAGCCATTGGACAGATACACAACTAGCAAGTCGACTTACTTATGTTTATATATACTTTTTTATAATTATTTTTGATTTTCAAAAATATCTAAATAGTTTTTAAGCATTTTTATGTTATTTTTATATCAGTTAAAGTGCTGTTTTTTAATCTGCACTCAATCAAAAAATATTTTTTTGCTGTTTGTTCAAACTACGTAATTAAAATAAGCTGAATTAACACAATTCTTGAGTTTTTTTTGGGACAACTTAATATTTTTATGTTCAATCCACTCAAATTAGTTAAAAAACAATAAAGTTACTTAATCGATTGGTGTTGGGGCATGAAGGAATTGTGTGGAACTCTTACAGTGCTGTGAAACAATTTGTTGCTTTAATTTGTTTGTTGTTGAATCAAATAATTTTTTTTCCAGCTGAATCAAATTAATCTTTCAAGTAATCCCAACTCACAATAATACAACTGATTAAAAATATCAAGGTAAACTTTGTAACTTTTTAAAGTTTAAAGTTGATTAAATTATTAAAATAAGTTAAACCTGTTTTTTATTTATTTAAATTTTTTTCAGGTCATATATTTTCTCCCCTAAGGCACACCTGAGCTTGTCCTGCATTCTTTTTATCACAACCACCAGTGATCCAGGCTTGCAGATTGCTGATAAACATATGCTCTCTTACCTTGACTAAAATTCTGTCACTTTAAGAACTACATTTCCTGTCATGCAACTCACACACATACAAACATCTGCTCCGTTTTTCCGATGACTACGCACACACAGCTGGAAGCTGATCAAGGACTAATTACACAGACTATTTATACACCACACTTGCACACACACATTGCTGAGTCTTGTTAGTCTGTAGCACCATGAAGCGTAATCCTGTCTAGTCTTTCTGTGTTTTGATCCTTGCCTTGTTTTCTCGTCATTGTTTCTTTGCTGCCTGTACTAACCATTCACCTGTTACTTGACCTGGACTTTTGGATTGCCTGTATGAATTCATTTGCTCCAGTGTTTGTCCGTTCCCTCCCTGATCATTCTATGTTTATTAAACTGCTCGTGGATCCCCAACTTCGTTGTCCAGCGAATCAACATTACACTTATAAACGGTTATCCAAATATTTGACTAGCTTTGTAAAGTGCACATATTTTTAAATCTACAAGGTGTAACAGGAATGTTAATACAGTAGAGTATAACTGATATACAATTTTATCTACTAAACAGTTACTAATTTGTACAAAATTTTCCTTAAACTTTATGTCCGGTAATATGCAATTTAAAAATGAATTACAGTTAGAAATAAAAAATAATTATATATTTTTGTATAAAATAGTCTAACATAAATTATTATTCGTTTATTCATTAATTTTCTTTTTTGGCTTAGTCCCTTTATTGAACAGGGGTTGCCACAGCGGAACGAACCGCCAACCTATCCAGCATATGTTTTACGCAACCCAACACAGGAAACACCCACATACTCCTGCATTCACACACATACGCTACGGCCAATTAAGCTCACCCAATTCACCTGTACCTCATGTCTTTGGACTGTGGGGGAAACCCACGCCAACATGCAAACTCCATGCAGAAATGCCAACTGATCCAGCTGGGGCTGGAACTTGTGAACTTCTTAATATGAGGTGATTGTACCACCCACTGCACCACAGTCACACCATAAGATTATTATATTTTATGCCATATATTGTTTTTTCATTTTCTTTTAAAATGTAATCTAAGCAGTCTGTATTTCCCAACATAGGCTCATTCTAAAAACGTAGCTCTATATACATGAACATTTCTGGAGGTCGCAAATGATGTAGCCAGAAGTACATATGGCTGGATTTCGTCAACAAACACTAAGGAGCGATATAACGCTGCTCCATTTTACGCTAAACAGCTGACCGATTACCTCCGTATGGACAGCTTTCCTGTTGTTACCAGTTTGTCCAGTTAGCTCGCCATGTACCTAGGTGGACTTGAGACACAGAGAGGAGATGACCATGATGATAGGATTTGAGTCTGGTAAAGAACAGTTTCAGAAAGTAGGTAGGACAAAAACGGAAGCCAAAAAAAAAAAAAAAAGTAAAAAACAGGGTGAGAAATTGGTAAAATCTGAAAATGTGGAAAAATCAGATGAGGACTGATTTTTTTTACTTTTTCTGGATTGCCATTGAAAACTGTCAGTTAGGTTTAGGGAAGTGGATGAAAGGTCAATCGGTGCTTTTTAAAACACTATTGGTTGGGTTTAGTGAAGGAGGAAAGTGGATTATTTAGTCCGTCAGTCAGTCATCGGCCTTTGGTGTGTTTATGTGTGAACAGCAATCGCAAATGGCACTTGCGATAGAAATTTGAGATCTGAAAACGCGTACATAACGGCCACTGATGAATTCGCAAAAAAAAAAAAAAAAAACATACCTCCTGGGATATATTTGGCACTCTCCAGAAATGTATATAGGGGTACATTTTCAGAATTAACCTGGATTGGTATTTCCACAGGACCATGCAAAAGGCAGTTTAACGTGCTGGGAATATCAAATGCTAAACCTATAGTGAATAACTGCTTGTCCCAGCCATGGACTATAAATGTTAGCCAACAGCAGTGCATATTTTAATATCTGCCTTAAAAGTTCAATTGAGTAGGTTAAAAGTTGCGCCTCAGTCAGACAGCACTAACAGAGATTGCTTCAACATTTACTGACACTGCTTTGAGTGCTGTTCACCTGAAGCTGATGGTCCTGAGTAAAAGCAGGCTCTCGGATAGCAGATAACACTTTTCACCGACAATGCAGCACTAAAAGCAGAGGTTTCAGGTCAGACTCATTTGCTGGAGCGGCGCTGGCATTTACCTGCACACTCTTCATGCTCGTCTGCTCTTTATCTAATGCAATTCTTAGCTGGACTAATCTCCTCAAAAACCGCTGCCTCTGAATAAGTCTTCCCTGATTCCTCCAGAGATGACGCTGATCTGCCTTTCAGAGAGGAAGAAGGCAGATATAACATTCAAATGTACAATCCTAGTAAACTGCCTACTACTGTAATCATATGTTATGCTGCAATATAATCTGGTGCACACTTTTTAAAGCAGCTATACAATATCTGCGGTTCAATTCTAATCAGTGATCTTATTTTATAGTTACTGTACATTTTTTGTTAACTCACTAATACAAGCAACATATATAATTAGCATTTAATTAAACTCATTTATTTTCATACATTTTTCATTGAAACTGGCTCATTAATTTAATTCAGGAATAAAAGCAATTAACTGTCTTCTTGAATGGCTTATTGAATCATTGATTCATTTGAATCGTTCTAAAACACAGATTTAAATACCGTACATTTAAGTACCATGACTAATGCATATGCAAAATTACTTCCTTTGAACAATTATTTCATAGAATTACAGATTTTTTAAAATAGTACAAGTATTCCAGATCCAAAAAAAGATAAATAAAAAAGGTATATAAAACAGTAAGAGAAGCAGACCAATGTTTTATTTAAGCCCTTATAAAACTATCAAGTATTCATTAAAATGTATTAAAAAATCATAAATTTTAACTTAAAAAAATGCAGTGACAATTGTAATCTCGTTTTAAAAACTGCCCCTGATGTGTTTATCTGATGATAACTTTACACACCTCACACAAACTCTTTCCAAACTCCCCATGGCACACCATTAAGATAGCATGCACTACACTTTAACCAATCCATATTTAAAACAATACTGCCTAAAACTGTGTACACCTATTCATTGTCTTCTACGTATTGTTGTCAACATTGCCAATTGTACATTATTTTTATTTTAAATTTTTTTTTTTTTTGGGGGGGGGGGGGGGGGGGGGGGGTATGTTGTTGTATTTTGCACTGTCTGGAGCCAGCACCTAAGCTTTTCACTCATCATAACACATGTGCTGCTGATGATTTGACAATAAAATGATTTGATTTTTGACTTTTCAGCTTCTTTAAGTGCTTTAAAAAGACCTTTAATGGTATTATCACAACATTTAGCATTCATTTTGTTTAAGCATCAAAACCGCCTAATGATGGATAATAGAATGAATGAAGACAACTAAAAACCCATCTCTTCCGAGAACAACTGAACCGCAGTGAATAATACAAAAACCACCTATCCGCTTGTTAAGTGTGACATCACGCGAAGAAACTTTGGCATCCAAGCGCTCTATCTTTTGCCCCAAGTTCTGTTTAGTAACTGATTTATTTTATCTTTGCCATGATGACAGTAAATAATATTTAACTAGATATTTTTCAAGACACTTCTATACAGCTTAAAGTGACATTTAAAGGCTTAACTAAGTTAATTAGGTTAACTAGGCAGATTAGTGTAATTAGGCAAGTTTTTTGTATTGAGTATTGAGTAAATAAATGACTCACCCATAATCAAAGTCAACTTTACTTATATTTATATACACCTTAAAACAACATGAATGATGTGCTTCACAGACATGGCAGAAATTTGAGAAAACACAGTATTATAGTGAATATAGAAATTATATTAAAAGATCTGTACTGACATACATCTTAAAAGAATACGTATAAAATAAGAAGTCAAAGAGAAGTAGTTTTTTTTTTTCCATAAATAAATGCAACCCAGGAAACCATCAATTTAAACCAAATATTTTGTAGTGTATGCCCACCACTTCTTCTTTAACTTGTGTGTCTCTTAATTTGTCATGGAACTGAATAAATACTCCATATTGAGAAATCTAGCAGATGAACTTAAAAAGATATTACATTTCCATTAAGTCTTAAATTGCCTAATTCTTGTTTGCCTTTTCGGTCTGAATGACGCACACAATATTAACTTTTTTTTTTTTAACAGTAGACCTGTTATTAAAACATTGGGCTGATTTATATTAAACATTATTTCTCTCAGCTTTCACTTTGAACATTTCCCCCAATCTGGTTTATTTGGGCGTCCGCCATGCAGTACACAAAAACAAATATCAGTGAATTTGAGGAAACGTCGTCCTCTGGGTTTATCATTGCCATCTGTGCTAAGCACTTTCATAATCCTGGACATAACCAAGACTTTATTCATAGACAGCCAATTTACTCTAAAATAGTGTTATGCTTGTGCCCACCTCTAACTTCAGAGCAGTATATTTTCTTTATTATAAAACACTGCTAGTAATAAATCGATTTCAGCCGTACTGTAAATGACATTAATGCAATCAACACTTCAAACGATTGAGTAAATAAAGACGAGTGATGAAATATTTGTTCATAAAGAGATCTGTGCCGCCCTACTTTGTGGATTTATATTCTAATTAGCCATGCCTGGTTGCATTCAAGTGGCATATAAAACTATCAAAAGAATTAATAAAGTATGAAATTCAACTCAATGCTATTTTTTTTTATTAATATTTCAGCTTCATGCAACATGAACTCCAAAAGTCTGCAACGCTCTGTACCAAGATCTTAAAGCTGGAATTGAAATGTGTGTATTTCTTATTTAGTAAACACATTTAGCCTCTATGAACATGCATCTCATCCTTCAGCGCACTTTAATGGAAATAAATGGAGAAGTGGCTTTGTGCTCTGCCGTAGCAGGACCAGTCAGCAGGATAAATGAGATGAGCCTCTAATGGAGTTGAATGAATTAGAGAAGTTCCTCCCCACAGCTCTGCAGGGTCCAGACCACAGCATTCACTGAAGCGGGCACCATTTCTTTGGTCTGCGGGGAGGAACTAAGACATCTCTAATGGCCTGGATGATATTCAGGCCAGAAAATTCAACGGCGGCCTCAAAATAATCTTGTTACGTTCTGTAACATTTATTTCCCCCTGAGATTTATTTGAGCTCAAAACTAACTGTCAGAACTTTGAAATGTCTTCAGACCGCGCTGCACACATTTTTCTTTTCTGCTTTGGAAATACAAAGGGTTTCTTGTTTGGCCCTCTCCAATATTTAAGCTTTTTAGCAGGGGGGTGGGTTCATGGCCCTTTCAAACGAAACTTAAATGCCTGAGCCCGATTCAGAGCACTCACACTTCTCAAACGATCCAGGAAACGAGCCTGGGCACGGTTAGGATAGCATATTGTGAGTAGGCCCTAAAGTACAATATAGGGAATCCTTTTATATCTCATTAGTCTATGTTAGCTAATAGATTAAGCTCAACAGCAAGAAAAAGCCAGATTCATAACAGTTACTATGTTAATATCAGTTTAAAAAATACGTAAAAAAATGTTTAAAAAACGTTAATTAGCTATTAATAACATTTAATAAAACAATTATGACTTGTAATCAGATTACAATGACAATTCTAAAGTATTATTATGCATTAACACCAGCTTAGACTAATAAAAGCTTTCGTAGTTTTCATCGTGACTTTAGTTAAATTAACTAATGCTAATTAGAGCCTTAGTGCATGGTGTTAATGTACAATAATCCCTTTAAATAGTAACAGAATTTTCAATCAATACTTTAGCATTAGGTCATTAGAACTATTAAGCTAACCAATTGCAACCTAGGCTCATTCGGAAAATGTAGTCCAGTGGACGTTTCTGCATACAGCGAATTATGTAGACGGAGGTATGCATGGCTGCATTTAATTTTTTAAGTGAACGCTATCGTGCGGTTAGACGCAATTCCTTTTTGCACATACCGGCTGACTGCTTACCTTCGTGTGGAGGGTTTTCCCGCTGCAATCAGTTTGTCTAGTTAGCTCGTCAAGGACGTCGGCGGACTTGAGACACGGAGAGGAGCTGCCCATGACGACGACGATGACTGGGTTCGAGTTGGGGGAAGAGTGGTTCCAGAAATCAGGTAAGACAAAAACAGAATCCAAAAAATAAGAGACATTTGAAATACGGAAAAAGCTTACACAATGGCTTCTCATGGATTCGCAAAAACTGCAAAAATACGTACCTACAGGGACGTATTTCGCAGACTCCAGAAACGTCCACGGGACCACGTTTTCAGAATGAGCTCGTGTTGACCAATTGAGTCTTCAAGCATTTGGTGCTGATTTTGGTGCTGAACACCACTGCAAATACAGTGTAAATATTTTTCGAACACATTCTAAAAGTTTAAATAATAAATAATAATTCACTGCATGTTAAGCCTAACAGCATGTTGGCAATTCTGTGCAGAGTTTGCATGTTCTACCCATGTTGGCATGGGTTTCCTCCAGGTGCTCCGGTTGCCCCACAGTCCAAAGACATGTGCTATAGGTGAATTTAATAAACTAAATTAAATAAACTAATAAATTGAATTGTTGTATATGTATGCATGTGAGAGTGTATGGATGTTTCCCAGTACTGGGTTGCAGCTAGAAGGGCATCTGCTGGGTAAATCATATGCTGGATAAGTTGATGGTTCATTCCATTGTGTTGACCCCTTATGAATAAAGGGACTAAGCTGAAGAAAAATGAATAAATGAGTGAATGTATTTAAAGTATCCATGATATTAATATTGTGCATGTAATTACAAAATACATCGAATTACCCAATATCAGTATGTATCTAGAAACAACAGGTGTCTTTTTTTAAAGCATGTTGGGGTTGATTAAAATGCATTTAATGTGCACATAAACGGCCAGACAGAGTTTCACCATCCACTCAACATTTTCTCACAGATGGAAAAGCATCTGCGTCGGGGCCTTTCAACAGGATGTAGACATCCAAAAGACAGCAAAACACCACTATCTGTGTGTGTTATTGCAGGCTGACAGTCCTTCACATTATAGGCTTAAATGACACCTCTCAGCATTCAGCAACAGAGCCTTGCGCCAATCAATACACTCGCCATGGCAACAGAATATGTTGAAAATACAAGGTTATGAACATGGCCTTTGTCACGCATGCATAGCATTGCAATTGCAGTCTCAATGCCTATCATCCTAATGCATGGCTTTGGGGAAAGACACACATATGCGAAAGGTGAAGTGTATGATCTTATTCCAACAGTCTAGTGTGTACTTGTGCTGTCAATACTGTTGCATCAACATGATCAGCTGTATACGCATGTTGTGTGGAGTGATTATGCATGATGCTCTGCCTCAGGCCCTTTTTTGATGACATTTTCACAAGATTAACATTGAAATGAGAAAGGCAGCAAGAACCTTGGGAACTGATGAGGAATTGATGCCTTGATTAAATTATTTATTTGACATATGTTTTTGAAAGGCGATGAGATGTTGTGACATATCTATATATACAGTTGAAGTGAAAATTATTAATCCTCCTGTGAGTTAAGTTTTTATTCTTCAAATATTGCACTTAAAGATTCAAGACACCCAGGAGTACTTTTTAAAATTATTTTAACAGATTAGTGTGTTTAGCATCATTTATGACAATGCTAGCACTTTCCAGCTTTAATTGTGGGGGAAACGGGATAATTTTGAGCTTTTGTTAGCTTATTTCATCTGGGTTTAAAATAATTGTTGGGGCGGAATGCAGCGTGCATTCGCTAGCGGAGTGATGACGCGTTAGTTTCTCATTATTATTCATAGCAAAGTTTTCTTATCCTATGAGAAGACCTTGGTTTTTAGTTATTTATGAGAGCACATGCTTTTTAAAGGCAAGGCAGACCTGCCAAGCTGTGAGACCCAATGACTGGGACCTGGGTGAGACCACGTCCGTGCACTACACGGGTCGTATGTGTTTGTTTTCATGATCGATGGGGTTTGTTGCATGTTTTTCTCCGCGATTGCTGTCAGGGCTGATACAGCAAAGCTGTTAGTTTGCAGCAAGAGTGGCGGACTTTGTCTTTTATCAGTTCATTACATTCTTGGTGAGTGATGTATTTAAATATATTATTATTAAACGTAATTATTATACTGCTAATCAGGAGACCGTGGTTATCCATTAAAGATGTGGCTGTTACATAACCTACAACCCACAAACTGACCAAGAGCGCAGATAGAATGATTAATGAATATGGATTATATTATTTTGGATAGGAAAGTAGAGAGAACTGACAGGAAAGCATTGGGTGCAGAGAGAGGGGAAGGAACGGCAAAGGACCGTGAGGCGGAATCAAATTTAGGTCGCTGTGAGCATGGGAGTGCATGTGTCGAAGCACTAACCCCTACACCACTGGCACAAACTATATTTTTTTTATTTATTTTGTTATTAATTCCAGAGGACAAACTTGCAAATAGCACAGTTTTTCTCTGGTCTACATCCGATAGGAGCACCTCCAATTCACATTCTGTGAAGTTTCACTTCTTGTTTGCTTTTGCCATTGCTTTTTTGTTTTGTTTTTGCCAAAGTGGAGTCATTACCATATTCATACGGGGAGGAGGCAGGGAGGAGTTTTGAGCTTTGAGAAATGTACGCAGTGTTTCATACATCTGAATTTTTTACTGCGTACACACATTTACAACTGTCCATATGCAATGTTTTAGTATAATTCAACACAAGTCTTTGTACAAGAGGTCCCTGCTGCAGTGCTCTAATTTGTGAGGAGGGGGACATCCGCCTCATTTATAGTGTTTATATAAACTCGATTATCTTTATAATGGATCAACAAATTGTGGTTTTGTTTATATGGAATTATGAATAACAAATGTAGCAGGGCATTAAATTACTCGCTGTTAATTTCTTTGCCTTTTAATTGTGTAAACTATAAAATCATACATCTCATGGTTCGTCTCATTTTGTGAGCCAACTGACAACAGTTGTTCACTCCTCTCTTTTTCCCCTGCCACTCCTTCCTCTGCTTGCAGCACTCCATACCCACCATTATTTTTTTTTTTTTAAATTCTGAGGTAGACTTGAATCGAAAGAGAGGGGTTTCATGACCCTTTAAGCTGAATTCTAGTATCTTGAAAAATAACTAATAAGATATTATTTACTGTCATCATGGCAAAGATAACATCAGAAAACAGTTATTACAAATAAGTTATTAAAACTGTTATATTTAGAAATGTGTTGAAAAAAAAATCTTATTTCCATTAAACAGAATTTGTAGGAGGATATACAGGGGGACTAATAATTCAGGAGGGCTAATATGACTTCAACTGTATATTCATGGAGTATTTATTTGCCAAAAACAAATAACCAATGTTGTTCGAAATTTATATTTATAAATTTTTTATATACAGTATAGTTTTGGGGGAAAAACACAGAGACCGGATTCTCAGTTTATCTGGATTTACTCAGTTTATCTGGATTTATTGAGTTGTTTAATAAATAATATACAGTTGAATGCAGAATTATTAGCCCTCCTAGCACTCCTGTATATTTTTGCCCAATTTCTGTTTAACAAAAAGATTATTTTAACACATTTCTTAACAAAGGTTTCAATATAGCTGATTACATTTTCCATGATGAAAGTAAATCAGGCACATTCACACATAGGGCTCAACCTGTGCAGTGCACATGCTCAAAATTGTTTTATCACTATATTCTAATATCATTATATTATCGTTATTTCTACATGTGATATTCTCAGCAGCACACAGGAGCATGTGGTCATCTGGACTTTGCTGCTGAACTCAGTGGCAGTTGTTCATTTTGGTCTGTCGTGTATTTTCCTGACATGCACACCACAAACTCAGCACTTAAAGTAAAATAATAAGTATATAGAGCCAGACATGTCAGAAGATACATCAATGAGGATTGGGAAACTTACAACAACATCCAGTTGCAGTTGTACAGTGTTATGTGACTTCAGCACACGATGTTATAATGAAACTTCATAAATAAGCGGTACAATAAGCACTGCTGAAATAGTTTAGCTTTGTGCGAAATGTCTTTGAATCTATGAGAAAGCTATGAGAAACAGTTGATTAACCTATATTTTTACAGTAATGGCCAATGGTTTTGAGGGTCAGGACCACCTGTTGTAAAGCAGGTTATGCCAGCATACAGTAGCATGTCAATTATATGAAATGATAATTCTACAAACTAGGTTAACTTCATATTTAATACAATATTGTGCATCCTATACTTAAAACCCAGACTTGTCTCACCACCCATACACTTGTGTTCATGGTGTTGTGACAACAAAGTGAATTGATTTGAAATAACAAATCCACATAGAGTACAATATGACTCATTCACTGAACTACAAGTTCCAAGTTAATCATCATCACTATTTCAGTATAGCCAGCTTCCTCTTCTTTGCTGTGCCACCAAGCAAACACACATTCTCTTTATCTGTGGGGAACTACACAGTCATGCCTTTCTTCATTTGAGAAGTAGAATTCCCAATTTAATACTGTGGCATCTTCATAGAATGGTGCAGTAATAAAGTCAGAACCTGAAGGAATAATTTGCCATGGGTTCCCTCTTGGTTTTCCTATGAGGTTTTTTAATTAATGAGTAAAACAAGGTCTGTGTTAAACATGACTTAATGATCCTTGAACGTTTTATTTTCTACATCATAAACCGCACAGACCTTCACTCTAAATGTTCTTATTCAATCACTTGTTCAAATAAAATACATTTTACAAAATCTACACAACTCACTGAAAAGTAATGTTGGTATTGACATTAATGTCTAATTTATGTTGTATTAGTTGTCAGCTTTTTTTTTGTTTGTTTTTTTGGTCATAAATTGAAAAAATGCAATCTAAAACATATTCGGAAAATTTTGAGGGAACCCATAGAATTATTTTCTGTGTTCTGTTGTCATTCCTGCACTATTCAGAATACAACACTGAATACAAACCTAACAAATCACACAGATCATTAAGATCAAGTAAATTGCCTTTAGCTACTACACCCCTCACTGCTGGAATTAGTTTCCAAAATCAGATCTGCTCCAACATTAGGCACATTCAAATTAAGACTTAAAACCCATCTGTTTAGCTGTGCCTGGGTTTGCTGAATGAGCACTTTGCTACGTCCGACAAATGCAGTATAATGTATCTATTTTTGTCTGTTTTTGATTCATTTTTTTTATTTTCAGCTTAGTTCCTTTATTAATCTGGGGTCGCCATAGTGGAATGAGCCGCCAACTTATTCAGCATATTTTTTATGTAGCGAATCCCCTTTTGGCTGCAACCCATCACTGGGAAACACCCATACACTTTCATTCACACACGCACACACACACGCACACACACACACACACACACACGCACACACACACACACACACACACACACACACACAACGGACAATTTAGCTTACCCAATTCACCTACATGTCTTTGAACTGTTGGGAAAACCGGAGCACCCGGAGGAAACATGGGGAGAACATACTAACGCCACACAGAAATGCCAACTGACCCAGCCTAGGCTCGACCTTCTTGGTGTGAGGCAACAGCGATACCAGTGTCCATCTTTAATAATTATTTCTTTCTTTTTTTTTCTTATACTTGTTTCTTTTATTCCTGTTTATGTAAATCACTTTGAATTACCGATGTGTATGAAATGTGCTGTACAAGTAAACTTGCCTTGATTTGCCTATTCTATTTATTCTTTTCACATAATTGATGATTTTTTTTTTTGACAATCTGTGTTTTAGATATATTATGGTAGGTAAGCCCTAGCACATGTCCTGAATTAGTTACAGGACTTCTAGGTCTCCTGGGAGCGAAATATAAGACGATTAGTGAAAGTGTAGATCAGATCATATAGGGGAAAAAAAAAGAAAAAAAAACACTTGCCTTTGGCTTACTCCCTTCTTTATCAGGGCTTGCCACAGCGAAATGATCCACCTCAGTCGATCTGGTTGACGTTATATGCGTATGTGTGTGCATATATATATATGTATAAAAATAAAAAAAATATATATAAATAAATATAAATAAATATATATATATATATATATATATATATATATATATATATATATATATATATATATATATATATATATATATATATTTTTTTTTTTTTTTTTTTTTTTTTTTTTTGATGAAACCATTTTATATTCCAATGGTGATAAAACATCAAAACATAAAGATAGTATAAAGTCACATAATAATAGCAGAAATTATTCTAAGAGCCGTCAAATTTGTGCAAAAAAATCATCAAAAGTGCTGCCGGTACCTGACAACTTTAAAAAAAAATGCCTGAAAAGAAAGACTTATTATTATGAAAAATAAGTTCAACAAAAGAAAAGCATTTTTTAATTTCCATTTTAAAAAAATGTGTTCGAACTAATTATAACTCTCCTAGCTTGTCTTTGTGTGGTGAAAATTACATTTCTAATGTTTCCTTGTCTTTTTTTAAAAGCTTTAAGTCAAAACACATGCATAATTCATCAGTCAGTACCATTGTTAAGCATTTTCTCCAGTATTTCTCTCAAAAATATGTTTTAAACACTGTTTCATGCTGTCACAGATATCCAACTAATCAAGTTAACTTGATTTGACATTCTACAGCACACTGAAAAAAAAGAAATATTTCTGCAAAATTGTTGCAAACAATTTACAGTATATGGGCTGAATTTGAACAAACAAGAAAAGGTAACACTTTATTTTGATGGTCCATTTGAGTATTAGTAGACTGTCTGCTTAATATCTGCTGATTCTGCTCCTTCAACAGACATTTAACTGACTATGAGAAACTTTGCAGGTACATGTGAACTTACACTAACCCTAACCCCAACCTTACAGTCTACTTATAATCTAATGAGAATTAGTTGGCATGTAGATGCAATGTAACTTAAATTCAACATTCAGACCACCAAAATAAATTGTGACCAAAATTTTGGTAAATTCATTTAATAACTTATGATTTTTTTTTTTTTTCAGTGTATGATGTTCAATGAGTTTCTAAGGAGGTTGATTGGTATATGTTAGCTGTCTTATGATTATATTAATATATATAGCACTGTGGAGTCCTGCAAGACACAACATTTAGTTCCACTGTATATCCACACATGTAGCGGAATGAAAATGAACTTGACTTGTCTTGGCTGAGAGAGTGAATGGAAATAATCTTTGTGTAACATGACCAACATATTATAAGCCGTGCAATACTGTTAATTGTCCACATTGTCCAATATGATACTTATCATGCATACTACACAGCTGACCTTGTGTAATTCACTTTTCCCCTTCTTTATCTCTGAAGTCAATTTCTGGTTCATACTTATATGACTATGAACTAATCCAATATTGCCACTCGCCATTGTGTAGAAATGACTACTTCAGTTAAATGAGTGAAAGTGCTGGTGATTAAGTGAAGACGAGGACCAATTTGCATATTCATGATTTCTTTTATATGAAATTAAGTAAGGGTGTGGATTTATATTATAGCTATCTTAAGAGGTGAAGAAATTAATTTCACAGGGCAAAAAATTAGGGTTTAAGGGATATATTTAGTTTTTTTTCTGTCTGTCTGAAATAGTTTTGATTTAATTCCAAAATACTTTGCCTAAATAATATATACCACTTGCATTAATCTCAAAAAGAAGGAAAAATTCATAGCACTGCTTGGCTTGTTTTGATGGATAGTTGGTCATTTATACTTCAAAAGGCAATTTGCTGTGAAAATAACTTGAGGCAATTTCTGCTGAACCTAGACAGAAATTTAATCTGTGCTGTCATTGTTCTCTAATAAATCAATGAAAAGTGAAAAGCTTGTATAAACGCACTAAGGAGTCATTAAACATTTGCGGGCATTTTGATGCCTTTAAAGACTTATTTATTTTATTTTCATCTCATTCCAAACCTGCAGTAATTAAAGAATATTTTCACTCTGAACCAATTAAGACATTCGCCGGCGAATATGTTCCTGTCAGTATAGATATGTGAGATGCTGAGGGTTGAACTCTGGGGTTGTTTATGATCTGTAAACAAGAAGCAATTATTCTGCCTCTGCTGTGAAGAGGGGACTTGGCCTTATGTTGGCCTGTGTCACAAGAAATCAAACACAAAGTAAATTTATTTCTTTATGTTGGCGAACAGAAAGCCAGATGCAGCGCCAATCCCTGACAGTCCTTAGTGATTAGCATAAAAGAAAACAAACAATTATTTGCGGATTAGAATGCTCGGTTTTATAGAGCTAATTAATTAGTGACTGCACACCTCTGTTCGTATGCAGAAACAGCTGTGCGCTCATATTGGTAATGAGAATCTGAACTTTACAAGACATACTGTATACATCAGCCACTCTCTATCTTTCTCTCCACATGGCGGTTATTTCCTTTCTACATCATTGTCAACAATAAGGCCATCGTCAGCCTCATGATGATTGTCAATGTCAATGTCAGTGGCACTCATCACCACATGTCTGTTTATTTTCAACACATTTTCTTTGCTAGTGCAAAAAATAGTTTACTAACAGAATGAACAGAACAACCATAAACAGCCTCTTTATCCAAAATGCAGCTGCAGTGACTAAGACAGCTGCCTGACTGATGCTTTTATAGATATTTTGTTCTATTTTCACACACACACAAACACACACACACACACACACACACACACACACACACACACACACACACACACACACACACACACACTCATTTTGACATGCCAGCTTCACGCAGCTTCAGCACACATCCATGATGTAAATCTCCCATTCCACCACATCCCAAATGTACTCTATTGGATTGTGATCTGGTGATTGTGGAGGCCATTTGAGTACAGTGAACTCATTGTCATGTTCAAGAAACCAGTCTGAGATGATTCAAGCTTTATGACATGGCATGTTATCCTGCTGGATAGGGTTAGCTATTAGAAGATGGGTACACTGTGGCCATAAAGGGATGGACATGGTCAGCAACAATATTCAGTTAGGCTGTGGCGTTGACACAATTCTGAATTGGTACTGACCCTACCATCAGAACGTCGCAGCCGAAATCAAGATTTATCAAACCAGGCAACATTTTTCCAGTCTTCTATCGTCCAATTTTGGTGAGCCTGTGCCAATTGTAACCTCAGTTTCCTGTTCTTAGCAGACAGGAGTGACACCCGGTGTGGTTTTCTGCTGCTATAGCCCATCCCCTCAAGGTGTGATGTGTTGTGCATTCAGAGATGCTCTTTTGCATACCTCAATTGTAACGAGTGGTTATTTGAGTTACTGTTGTCTTTCTAGAACCAGTCTGGTCATTCTTCTCAGACCTCTGGCATCAACAAGGCATTTGCACCCACAGAACTGCCTCTCAATGGATATTTTCTTTTTTTCGGACCATTCTCTGTAAACCCTATGAGGGTTGTGTGTGAAAATCCCAGTAGATCAGCAGTTTCTAAAATACTCAGACCAGCTTGTCAACCATGTAACCATTCTTCCCCATTCTTGAGTTAATTGACATATAATAAATATCGATTAACATATAATAAAAATAGTTTTACTGGTATATGCATACTGTATAAGTAGAGTAGGAACTGCTGCAAATCCATGCAATGATTGATTAGTTTTTGGATAATATTTGTAAGAAACAACGTAATGGTAAGATTTATAATGTAATACATATAAAATCTCTAACATCATTAAAAGTACAAAATAAGTGACTGATATGTGTTGGTTTGAACTGCACGGTTATAACGGTAATTTCCAATTTGTTTTTGCTTTTTTTATTATTATGATTTGAGGCAAACTATCTGTCTCCATTTTCAGAATGGCAATAAATGTTACGTAAATGGTATTTAAACTCACATTTGTAGCATTTAACACTGAATAAAGCAAAAAATCAGAACCTAAGATGATTATTATCACTACACTATGTCCTGTTGTTCAGCTGTGACTTCACAGAAATAGAAATTGGTTCTTAAATACAAATTTCATCCAACATTGTCACAAATAGTTACTTCAAAAAGCAATTTTAACATAAAACATAACGTTCAGTAAAATCAACGTTGTTTTTTCCACTAAGTAAAATTTGTATTAAGAAAAATCAACGTAAAAAAAATAAATAAAAAGAGAAAATTTGCTCTGGCAACCATCAGAGGAACCATCAGAATTGAGTGTTGCACGATATTATCAGGCTTAACTATTTAAAAAGTCCTGCAATTACCTGCAATCAATTTAATCAACTAATTAGCTGCCACCAACCATTAATATTTATTTGTTGTTGCAGTGCAGTGAATGCCAGCAAGCAAGGAAATTTGTAAATAAACTTCCATGGCCACTCACCCCATGAATATTTTAACATTATTTATATACGATATGGTCATTACTCATTTCGTAGTCTTAAACAACTTGAGACTTGGCTTGACTCTTTTTCATCTTGACGTGAATCTCGACTCAAAGCTCAGGAGACAGGACAGGATGGAGGAGAAAACACCAGGAACCCCAGAGAGTAATGACACTCATTAATGGCGGGCTGGAGAAGACTGATGGCAATGTTTTGAAATGCGACGCAGTTGAAAGTCACTCAAAGCTCTGCGTGCAAATCTCTCCAAAGGTTTGAGTAAACTATGAGAGAGCTTCCAAAGACATGTGTCTTCATCTCAAAAACCATTAGCACTTCCTGCTGTTTGTCTGTATCCTACCTGTTAGAACTGCACAATTCCTGAATAAATTCTTGAGAATCAAAGTGTTGTTCAGTTTTTTTCAAAAGAAATATCAACAACTATTCAAAAAAGTTAACTTCTATTTGTAATTATCTGAATAAAATATAGCAAATACAATAATTTGAATGAATAATTGCATTTCTCACTCAAAGACTTCAAGAATTTCATCACTGGATGAATCTGAATTTTTGAACATATATTTTAAAAAATCATTCAATGACTACGTATACATGGACATCAGTAATCAAAATATTTGCTGTAAACTGAATTAGACAATAATATGATTGAGGTGTTTACATGAGTTGCTTTTTGAATGTTCCTTTCATGATCCCGTTTCACATGTTATAACACATAATTCGATTAAAGTCATTGAGTCACCACGCTATCCACATTTTCTCTGGAGTTTCATGTAATTTTGGGCGTTTCATTTTTAATTTGTTGACTTTTACTGCAGTTTGGCACTTTCACTCATTCAGGAACATTTCATGTATGCCCCCCGTGACAAATGAAGTATTGAATGCAAGTATGAACTGCTGGAAGAGTGTTGTTTTAATGGAATTTTATACCGCACAGTGTAAAAAAAATACAGGTGTCTGTGGTCCTTCACTGAATCGGTAGGTGTAGAGAATATTGTTAAACAACTTTGTGTGTATAGACTATCCAGTCGCAAAATGCGACAAAGGTCCTACACAACGGCAAAAGTTTGATAAAGGTGTTTACATGTCTGTACTGCACTTTAATATTGCAACTAAACTTGGCATACTCCAAATGTCTTAATTAAATTTCTGTTCAGTTCGAGTTCTGACCTTAATCGCATTAAATTAATAAAAAAATTTTTTTTTAAAAATCGCTGTTAACATGGTAGACTCTTAAGCAGAGTATTGTCTTGATCGAATTAAAATCAGATTATTGGTGTCCATGTAAATATACTCAATGACAAATACATCTTAACAGCCACTAATTTTCATGGTGTAATAATATGAGCTTCACTTGAAATGCCAACAAATTCTCAATTGGTCATTTACTCTGTTTTAGTCCCTGCTGTCAACATCAGGGTGTATACGTGAAATAAAATCTTTTATCTCAGTACTTTGAGATCATTTGACATTTTATGTCAGAAATAACAATACTGTGTGTTCTGAAAAGCAGAAGACAGAATCTGTTTCCTACATAAACAGGACAAAGGCTCTTTTTATAAATGTTTACTGTGATAATATTTAAGGTTTAGAAACTGTAGCCTCCTATGTCACTTAGTTTACACTGACTATATAGAAAACTATCTGTCAATGTTACTAGGGATGTTACTATGTTTTTAAAGTTCTATGGGTTTTAGCATCAGTATTTGATGTTTGCTTTATGATAAATTTTTTTTAAAAAGTTTTTAGGGCTGCACGATGGCTCAGTTGTTAGCACTGTCACCTTATAGCAACAAGGTTGCTGCTTTGAGTCCCGGCTGGATCAGTTGGCAATTTGGTGTGTGCATGTTCTCCCCGTGTTTACATGGGTTTCCTCCGGGTGTTCCCCCACTGTCCAAACCCATGCATTATAAGTGAATTTGAGAAACTAAATTGGCCATAGGATGTATTAAGTGTGTGTGAATGAGTGTGTATGGGTGTTGTCCAGTACTGGATTGTGGCTGAAAGGGCATCTGCTGCATAAAACATATGCCGAAATAGTTGGCGGTTCATTCCATTTTGACGACCCTTGATAAATAAGGGAGAAAGCTGAAGGAAGATAAAAATAAAAAATAAATAAATGTTTTTTTTTTTGTTTTTTTATCAGAGGTTTAACCAAACAATCTGCACTTCATCATTCTTCACAAATTGTATACATTAGACAAACAAATGAGCCTGTCTCAAAAGTTTATTTCTAAAAATAGGGCAGTAGTTTTACTCACAATATCCAAACAGCGGCGTCAGATTTAGAGCTTGCATATCATTTTTGTCCAAACACAGCCTGCCTATCTCGCAACCGTGCACATACCACAAAGGATTTTGAAGAAAAAAATAATAATAAAATTGTGCCTGAATTCACAGTCAGTTGTCATGGTTGAGGCTTGACTGAAGGTTGTTTTGCAGGTTAATAAACACAGAAAAAATCTATATTATTTATCTAGGAATAAGACTGCGTAGGTGCAGCTTTACGACCTGTTTTAAGATTTAATAGTTTTGCTGCATTCCAGATAATGAATTATTCACTATATTCATCCATCATGTAATGGTAGACAGATAAAAAATAAATACAAGGTTTACTATGTATGTTTTGCTTCCTTATCAGATGAACAAACACAACTCTAGTGCAACAAATGACAAATGTGGACTCTTTATCATTCCACTGAAAAAAACAAAGATCCTCAACAAGACATTAGCCGGGTAATTTCCTATTAAAAAGCAAAAAAATGAGTCCAAGACTGTGATAATGTGAATAAAACTCTCCCACATTCCTGTGTGCACATTAATGAAAAACAATATTCTACATAGCTTATATGTGATATATGTTCTGCTCTGCTCTGTCTCTTGCGTTCTCTCGTTTCATAATTCAAAAAAACCTTTATTAGCATAATAAACAAGACTAAGCACTGCCAAAACATTAATACCTAGCACACACATACACACAGACACGCACAGGTATGAGTCTCTCGTCTTGTTTGTCTCTTGCAGTCTCTTAAGAGTGGCGGGATGGTTTGTGTGGAGGTTCTGGGTTCAGACAGTGGTGTATCAGAGGGCAGGAGTGTGCTGCTAGTGTGTGGGGGTGAGTGGAGAGAAGCTGTCAGCATCCAGATGATACATCATTACAGAAATCTGTAAAATGTACATCAGGTATGACTGGGCGTGTGGTGCTGGGAAACCTGGCCTGATCTGCTCTGACAGAGACGGCAAGGTGTATGATCCTGCTTCAGGCTAACAACAGCACAAATAAAGCACAGCTCTTGTTTTGGCAAAACAAACACCTCTGTGAATACTGTGTTATACTTTAATGAAAGGATTTCATATGTTTTGATTTCTAAATATTACTCCATTGCTGATGAAACCGCACAAAGCATTTTTTAATACTGCATATGGGCAAAATAATCAAAGGAAGTTGCCTTGTGGTTGCAGCATACTGAAGGTTCATTGAAAAAACAGACCTCTACAAACCTCTACCTAAATACCTTTTTGCAGATGTCAAAAAATCATAGCCAGTCTACAATTATCTGCAGCTTCCAGATAACATTGTGGTCACAAAACCCAAATATATTTTGTTGCTTATTGAATGTTATTTCTTTGCGCTCAAGAATACTTGCTTGTGATTCATCATTCACACCAATCACCAGCTATTCTCCAAATCAATACAAAATCTGGGTAACTGAAATTATTTATCTTCTTTATTTTTGATCAGCTAATAAAATGTAACAGCGCAAATCAACATTTAATATGGAAATATTTAATTAGTGTCTCTGTGAGCTTTTGATTATATTGAAAATATATTGAGAACAAAAATGATTAATACTTTAAAATTGTGTCTGTGTTCACATTCTTGTATTGTTTTGTAATGGATAGACAACAAGCAGGTATGATTTAAAACATCTCAGATGAGCATCTCTTGTCCACACTTATTTTAGTAGTGAAAAGCGATGCACTAACTAACTGTTAAATATTCCTTAAAGGCATCCGCTGTGTAAAACATATGCTGGAATAGTTAGCGGTTCGTTCCACTGTGGCAACCCCTGATAAATAAGAGACTAAGCTGAAGAAAAATGAATGAATTCACTCAAACGGTTTACTCAAAACTGAAAATTCTAACAATTTAAATTCTGTCATTTACTCACTATTTACTTTTCCAAACCCGTTTGACTTTCTTCAGTTGAACACGCTTCTGAAAAAAAATTTTGGAAACATGTAACCATTGACTTCTATAGACATTGCATTTGCTATTGAAGTCAATGACTACCATTTTTCAGCTTTCTTCAAACTTTCTCCTTTAGTGTCTAACAGAAGTTTGAAACTGACAAAGATTTGGAAACAATAAATATTGAGTAAATATTCATCTTTATGGTTAACTATCCTTTAAATGTCTGTCAACCTTTACCACGTTTCGTCAGCTTTGCATTGAGTTAGTTTATAAACTATTTTAACTAAGATCAATATTTTATGTTTAGGTTTGGTTAAGTTACTTTTAAAAAGTAATAGATTACAAATTACTGACTACAGGACAGGAAAATTGTAATTTGATTACATTACTAATTACTTCCTGTAAAAATTAATCAGATTACTAATTACTTCACTTTGAAGTTTTTTTAAACATAAAATATACATATAAAAATACAAAATAAACTGCAGTAATTCTTTCAGTAATTTAATATTCACTGAAAAACATTATAATGGATTTATTACAGCTCAAAGAGTTTACCCAAAACTTAAAACTGTCATCATTCACTTTTTCCAATCATGTTTGTCTTTTTTTAACACAAAAGAAGACATTTATATATAAAAAAAAAAAAAAAAAAAAAAAACTACATACCTAGCCATTGACATCCATAGTATGAAAAAGCACTGTAGTGTCTGGGTGTTCTATGTTTGTCTGAGGTAATTATACCTGAATGTGTATATTCCAAAGTATGAAGTTCTTGTCACACTTGACTCGTGGTATTCAACTGGGTGTGGCTGGGAAATGCAAGCATGCGCAATATGCGCTACCAATATGTGCATGCACAGAAATAAAATTCAATATGCAAACGGCCCCATAAGAAGATATGGTTCTCTTCACATTCAGAAGGTATCTTCACTCCTGATTCTGCACAAAAATTCAATTTAGTCGGGCCACAGTGTTTTTGAGCGCCGGTGTCCTTCATGGTGACGAGTATTGTAATAGAATTAACAATTTGCTGGTCAAGTTAAAAGCAGTCAAAAGTTCTTTAGACAGCATTTAACAGCAATATTTTTGTTTTTACGTTTATTGAAATCAAAGTAATGTCTTTATTTCCACTTGAAGAAGCAGCCATTCTTGACAGCAACCAAGATCAACTCGCGTTCTTCAGTAATTTAAAAGTGCATTCTCATTAACTGACATTGCAGCAGAAAACGTGATTAAAAAAAAGTTTCCAAAAACTATATTTTTTACGCAAGTAAAGCAATTATATTGACTTTAGATATTGTAATCAAATTACACAAATTTAAAATGTAATTCGTTACATTACCTGCACATACATATGGATGCATAATAACTGGGATAATGTACATCTAGCCAGACCTGATCACTTTATGTTGGGCTATTTTTGATAACATCTGGATGATATACAAATCAATCACTGTGGAAAAATAAACAATGTACATAACATTATCTATTTGACCAGAGTGAATATTTTGTACATCAACAGGTTTTAATGTTTGGATCAAATATGTATTGTTATTATTGTTAGGCAAGCTTGTTTGGTAGCTCACTTGGTACACCAAATCACTTGCTATGCAGAATGTTGAGTAAAAGCCCCATGGCCCGATAAAAGACCTTGAAGACCTGTTGAAAAAACAAAAACAATATGATTGTTAAGTAAATGTGTCTTTATCTTATGTTTGATTTTGTTTACATGGTCACTTAGGTTTAGGGTACTTTAGATGCATAATTGGACATTTCCAACTGTTCCAAAATACAGTACATACAGCAACTAAAATTATAAAACACTAGCAAAATCATGTTCATTTGTTTTGGAGGAAAAACATTTTAAAACCACTCACAGGGCACTTCACTTTGAGTGCTGCAAAATTGATCAGAAGTAATATGTAATATCACTTTGAGAAATGTCACTGCAGGCAGTTTTTTTTATTATTATTATTATTTTTACAATGTGCCTTGGTTGGATGAGTCACCTGAGTTTGGTGTAAATGTGACAAATGTTGTGATGTCCAAATTCAGATTCTGAAATTACCTGTCATGCTATTTTAGCAATTAATTATGATATCTGGCATCATAAATGCAATGCTTACAGTGCAGTAGACGATGTTAAAGTACTGTGCTACTGCAGGTGGCTAATGAGAAATTTCACAAATAATCTACCACATACCATCATATACACAGCATATGGTCATTACTCATTTGCGTATTGCAAACAATTTTAGACTTGGCCTAACTCCTTTTTATCTTTTTTTGAGGAAAAACTCTAGAGAAGTCTATAAATGACATTTATTAATTGTGGTTTGGTGAAGACTGATGATAATGTGTACACATGCAACACTTTTGAAAGTCACTCAGATATATTTGTGTGAGATTCTCAAGGATGGATCTGTGACCATATTTGAGGCTCTTTACTTTCTTAAGAAGGAATTTTTTATACAACTTCACTATAAAAATAATAGACTATGTCAGTCACTTAGGATTGTAATAAAAAAAAAAACAAAGTCGTTTCAACTAATACATTTTTTCATGCAAGGTCATAATTTATATATGAGCAATATCACAGTCGTAGCAGTGCGATGTGGCTGTATGTCGGAACTGGTGGGAAGCGTGAAGGAGGCGTATACAGCCACATTGCACTGCTATGAGTGTGATATTGCATTTACACAAAGTTCGATGGCATAATTGTGCACATAAAAAAGAAAAATCAAACACAGGGAGTTAAAAATCCTATTGTAAGAGAAACTACTTTCTTCCACCATTCCTTCACATCTGCAGCTGACGACAGACCAACAGAAACCATTGCTCATTCACTAACATCACTTTAGAGTTAGTATTTGAATGATTCTCTAGCGTAATGTCTGAAGTGATGACAAAGCAGATGATTTTGCTCATATTTTAAGATTACAAGCCTGAATGGCATGAAATGCCATCAGTCTACAGAGATTTCCCAGTATTTCTCTGTTGCCATCGAGAGATCATAATACCACTATGGTATAAATACAGCGCTACAACATAGAAAATAGAAAGATTGACTTAGAAAGTCATTTACCTGTTTGATGATTTGATTAGCTGTAGTTTGAATTTATGCTGTTTTTTCTTAGGGCTTATTATGTGGTCTTTGTCGCCACAAGATGTCCTTGCCGCAGCCTGCAGCTTGATGTTGTAGGCGATCATCACCTACGTAACGGACCTTGTACCTCCTACTAAGGTGACGTCATGCTACTGTGACGGTTGAGTTTAAAGGTAGGGAGAGGTGTAGGCGATCGTCAACTACGTAGCGAACCTGGTCAACTACATTACCAAGCTGCGGGAACTGCCTCCTAAGACAGACTAACGGCAGCCAACTCTCAAATATTTTAAAATAGGTACTATCCTTAAGTAATAATTAAACTGCATAGTTG
This sequence comes from Danio rerio, assembly GCF_052040795.2. Taxonomy (NCBI): domain Eukaryota; kingdom Metazoa; phylum Chordata; class Actinopteri; order Cypriniformes; family Danionidae; genus Danio; species Danio rerio. The sequence continues at coordinate 31,944,749 of NC_141040.1, read as the reverse complement.
CAATCTAAACAACTACATTCTCGACAAAAACACCTCAAAAGTACATTATATTGTCCAGCAGCAGCAAAATTTGTCAAACTGTAGAGTGTCCTCTGCTTGTTGCTGTATGTTGGCGGAGTAATTCATAAGGCTGGACGAGTACTGTTCTTTGCAGAATACCGCGCGACTATCAGCCAATCAGATTCAGGAACCAGACAGAACTGTTGTATAAATTTAGATATTGTAAAAATCAGAAAAATGTTATATTGATCTGCTTACTTCATATTTTTAGATAAGATATATAAAGTATAGAGTGTAAAAATATGAAGACAAGCATTTTCAATAAACAAGTGAGAAGCACTTTTCATAATAACCTTATATTTTTGTCTTTTTTCCACCTCTGAACCCTGAGATGCCATGGATTACACAGAGTTGGGTATTAACAGCTAACTCAAAACAAAATTCTTTAAAATTGCAAATCATCTTTGGCCAAGAAATTTGTCTAAATGGGAATTTTTGTTTGTAAAATTTGACCAGTTGGTGGTACTAGAGGCTTCGCATCGTGTACCCTAAATTATATCACTTATATCAATTATATCACTTAATGTATTTTTTTCACCAAATGATTCTGTGAGCGGTGATAGGGTTTAAAGCAGCAGCAGAAGAAGCCACTAATGGTGCATAGTAGGTGATTTTGCATGACCCCCTAAATATAGCTGCGAGTAGCAATTAAAGAGCCATACAGATCTGAGGCCAAAAGATGACACTGATATAATAACTGCATATCTACGCAATATTGGAATATATCAAGAAATGATTGAATCCCCATGGCTCAACCATTTTTAAAATTCCACTAGCATATATGTCTGGTGTGGTTTTTTTTTATTCTAAACTCCTATATTGAAGACAATTCATTAGCATTCTTTCAGTAATCATTAATTCACCCTGGAGAATGTGGAGCCTATCACATTTGGGTCTTTTTTATCAGACATGCTTCTTATCAGTAATAACTGTAAGCAATTTAGCACTAGCAGTGCAACTGAACGTGACAGGTAGTTTGAATGAGCTTTTGGAAAAAGGAGGTATTCCTTGGCAGACTTTCTCTAAGCAACTGCTGCTTTTACAAGACCGAGTCGATATCGGCTGCATCCCAACATAGCATCAGTTATCCACCATCTGTGAAAGCTGAATATATAAAGGAATTCGTCCCATAAAAAAATCCATTTAGTATTTTTGCTACCAGACTGATTAAATTAGGACTGCAAAATCATGTCAAGCATGAGAGATTCCATTAGGCCAAGTCATTCTCTTGTACATTTTACAGCCTAGTTTGCAAAAATAAACACAACTAATACAAACTATTCTATTAATTCAGCTCACATTCCATTTTCATCTGTGTATTTAATCAGTTTGCTATAGTGTAAATGTCTAATGTTGTTCCTCACTATTGATGTTGTGCATTTTCTCAATACAAAAGGAACAGCAAAATGGGTTCATTAAAATGCTAAATCATCTGTCCTCCAGGTGAATGTGCTGAAATACTGATGGTAGATAAAGTGCACATTGGAGTGTGCCGAGCCACTCACATAGTTAATCGCCTTATTTCACCTGATTTTAAGGAGAAAATGATAGACGCACCACCAAAACAGTGTTGTTTGTCTCAAAATGACATCTTCTTTCCATCGAAAAAAAGACACAGAGAACAGACTGCTCGGCTATATCTGGAAAGTGACTCATCTGCAGTTCTTTCAATCACTCTCACCTCAAATCCTGAAGGCAACAGATCAATTTACACCTTTCAAGGAAAAGCACAGAGTACTGGGAGTAATAAAAGCTCCCAGAAGTCCAATGTGTAGAAGGATTAAAAGTCCGGGGGTGGGGGGGATGGGGGAGATGCTGATTTCTGGATATATCTGTCATTGCTAAATGCTGGAGACTTTCTATATGTCTGAAAGCATTGCTGTTTTAAAATTTTTGGGTATACATTTGCAACAACTTAATGATATCAGTTGGCATTTCTGTGTGGAGTTTGCTTTTTTTCTCCCACGTTTGCGTGGCTTTCCTCCGGGTGCTTCGGTTACCCCCACAGTCCAAAGACATGCGGTTCAGGTGAGATTGGGTAGACTAAATTGTCTGTAGTGTATGAGTGTGAATGAGTGGTTATGAATGTTTCCCAGAGATGGGTTGCAGCTGCAAGGTAATCCGCTGCATGAAATATGTGCTGGATAAGTTGGCATCTCATTTCGTTGTGGTGACCCCAGATTAATAAAGGGACTACTGTAAGTCAAAAAGAAAATGAATACATGAATGACTGAATACTGATGTTTCAGCACTAAAGTAGATAAATAGTAAATATCGATAAATCATCGCGATATCTTCTGCAGCAAAATTATATCACAATGTGGATGCCTATTTTTAACTATTGCCACTACTTTATTATATCACTTGTTTGAATACTAAAATCAATTCCTTCACTTTACAATTCCTTTGGACTGTAAATAAGGTGAGCTAGGTCACCTTCAGCATGCAGTAAGTTAGTAAAATAAAGTTGTCAGTTTCCCAGAAGGTTGTCTACAACATTTATGACAGGTTTTCATTAAAATGTTAGTCAGTTTGACTGCTAGAAAGCCCTATTTCATTATTATTATGGTTTTTTTTTTTGCATTGCAGCAATGTTAATAAAAACACTTAAATAAATGTGAGATACACAAACTGAAATGTTTAAGTAAAACTGAAAAAAAATGTTATTTAATTGATATATTTTGCCAAAGTTTTGCTTTGGGAATCATTTGAAGTTGCAAAAATATATTACTATTACAATATACTTAAAAATCACAATAATATTGTATCATGACACAAGTATCATGATCATATATTGTGCACTATAAAAATTGATAACTTTACTTAAACACGGGAGCAAATCTATTGCCTTAAAAGTGACAAGTTGACGTTAGGCTCATTGAAACCTGGAACTGTTAAGTCTACTTTATTTTTTTTTTTTTAGCTACAGAACTTAATAATTTTATAGGGCTTTACTCATTTTTACAGGTTTACTCACTTTAAAAAGTAAAGTCAACTAATCATTTTTTACGGTGTGGGGAATTTCACCTCAGTAAACCTCAGTAAAGGATTCAGTAAACATTTGCTGGTTATAAGGGTTTCTACAGGATTCATCAAGTCAAATTGAATTTTTAAGACCATTATGAATGAAATGCTAAGGATTTTTTTATAATGGCCCAGTTTAAATATTTTAAAAGCCCATTAAAATGTAGGAAATATTGAAAAAAGATAATCAAACCATATTGGTACATAAATCTAGTTAATAAATAAACTTTTGTTAAAACTTTTATTGAGACAGAAGGTTTGTGATTCGATAGGTGTTATCTTGATTGCATAGCTTTACATGAACATAGAACAATTAAAACCTGTTTAGAATGATTTAAGACCTACAACACAATAATTCAGTCAATTTAATACTTGTTAAAGACCTAATATTTTGCTTTTGAATTTTAAGACATTTTAAGACCCCATGGACCCCCTGTAAAAATTAAAGTAAAAAGATTCAGTCCTTCGGATGAGACATTAAACAAAAGTCCTGACTCTCTGTGTTAATTAAAAATCCCATGACACTTCCAGTAAACTGAACAGCCATAACCCCAGTGTCCTGTGCAAATTCCCTCCATCAGCCCTCACCCATCATGGCCTCCAAATTCTCTCCATCCACTAAATTCACTGTCACTCCACCAATAGCTGGTGTGTGGTGACACACTGGTGCCGTTGTCCTGGTGGTGGTGTGGAGAGGACCCCCCTCATAATTGTGAAGGACTTTGGTTGTATACCCATACACTATAAATGTGCTATATAGTGTAAATACACATTACGTTACATTTAGACACAGTTCTTAGTATTAAGAGATATAAGATTACACAGCTTTACCATTGGGAAAAGCATGACATCTAACTTGGATCACATGTTCCTTCATAACCAATCACATAACGTCCTTGATATCAGTGTTTCCCCTTCTAGGGAACTTCAACACTGCGTCTAACCAGAACGCTAGGGGAACACCTCTTTTATACGCGTCTTGAAGCACATGTGAAATCAATCTAATGTAATTAAGCAGGTGTCGTCAGACCAGAGAGTATAAAAGCCTGTACTGAGCATTCAGTATCAACTTCTTTGCTTTCAAGAAGCACGCACGTGAAAATACACCCTCTTTCTGTGATCTTTCATTACTGATTTGCATACACAAAATACAAAAAAAAACTGACAACTTACTTTTTTATTTTGGTATGGCAGAGAAAAACTTTAAACGTTGTGTGCCTCCATGCCCTCGCTTTATTACGGCTGGTGACTCACATGATTTGTGTTTAGAGTGTTTGGGAGAAGAGCATGCCCTGGTAGCATTTGAGAATGCTGACTGTGGACACTGTGACGTTCTCTCCCGTAAAGAGCTGCGCAGTCGGAGAGAGTTCTTTAATAAAGCTCCCGTGGCGCACGCTCCTCGCGGTTCGGGTCCCGCTCGTGCTGAGGCTGAGCGTCGACTTCGGTCGTGGGGTTCGCAGCTAGATCTGGCGGATGAGATGGAGACGGACTCTGTCCTTTCTCTCTCTGGATCCGTGAGATCTAATCCTCCTTCGGGAGCGTCAGAAGCACGCTCTGCGGTTTCTTCTGCGCCTCGTGAGAGGGCGGCGTCCTCCGTTTCCGAGGAAACCGAGGCGCCGCAGCAACAAATAAAAAGAGGGTCGGGGAATCTGCCGCCCCAGTCAGCGGAATATGAGGAGTTAGTGGAGGTGATTTCACGTGCTGCTGACCGGTTCGATGTAATAGATTGGCAGCCAGCACGTGAGCAGCAGCAGCTGCGTCTGACAGGAATGCTGGATGAGAGAGAATTACCCAGCAGAGTAGATCCTCCACTAAGGGACCTCCCCTTTTGTCCCGAGCTACATGATGCGGTTTCTAAATCATGGAAAAATCCGTATTCAGCATGGTTAATGACACCAAAAACAGCTATTTATTCAGCAGTTCGTGGGCTAGGGGAAAAGGCATGTACAGTAATGCCAATGATAGAAGAGGATTTAGCGTGTCATCGTCGTTCAGATCTAAAATCTGCAAGGGTCCCTCCTTTGTTGTCGAGACCATTAAGATTAACATCGGGTCTAGTCAGTAAAGCATATATGACGGCTGGTCAGTCTGTTGGATGCCTGCACACCATGTCAGTGCTGCAGGCATATCAGGCTGACCTAATTAAAGAGTGCCTAGATGGTGGGGGAGCAACACCCGAACAGCTTCGAGAAGCTCTTTGGGCGTCAGATCTAGCTTTAAGAGCTACTAAAGAGGCAGCCTCTAGTTTGGGGCGATCTATGGCTACCCTGGTGGCTACTGAGCGGCACCTCTGGCTGACACAAGCAGAAGTGTCAGAAACCGATAGAGCTATTCTTATGGACGCTCCAATATCGAGCTCAGGGCTCTTCGGTGACGCCGTTGATCGCGTCGCCGAATCCCTCGACAGAGTTAAAAAACGCTCTAGCTCCCTCGGGGACTTTCTTCCCCCAAGATCAAAAAGTCTGGGCCAGCCGTCAACCAGCTCCTCATATCATGAAGTTCAAAGGATAAAACAAAGTCCTGACGTGTTGGGAGTCAGGCTTTCCAGGGCCCCCCCTGGACGCCGAGAGCACCATTCAGCGCTCTCACTGAACCAGGGTCCGCGGAGAAAGGGAGAGACCACCTCACCACGTATGCTGGTGGGGGGCTCTGTGTCTCCCGGGGTGGGCGTTCCTCAGTGTCTGAGGGCATTGGGGGCCCCACCCCCTCTGCAGGGGGGTCAAAGAACAACCAGAGGCCAGTCTCGAGAGGCTGGTACCCCTAGCACATTTTTTGGCAGCGTGGAAACACCTGCCGATGGTGTCCCAGTGGGTCCTGTTCACAGTAGAACACGGCTACAAAATACAGTTTTGTGCACGCCCACCTCGCTTCAACGGTATTGCACCCACCATAGTGAAGCCAGAACAGGCTCTGGTTATGGAACAGGAAGTACTGGCCTTATTAATAAAAGGCGCAATAGAGCGTGTTCTCCCACTCGACAAAGAGTCAGGGTTTTACAGCCGGTATTTTATAGTTCCCAAAAAGGATGGGGGATTGCGTCCCATATTAGATCTGAGAAATCTAAATCGGTCCGCCGAGGCCCTCAGGTTCAGGATGTTAACCATCAAAAACGTGGTGTCACAAATTCAGTCCGAGGACTGGTTTGTGACGATAGACCTGAAAGACGCATACTTCCATATTTCCATCCTTCCCCAACACAGGAAATACCTGAGGTTCGCTTGCGGGGGCGAAGCGTTCCAGTATCGGGTTCTTCCATTCGGCCTAGCTCTGTCACCTCGAACCTTTACCAAAATAGTCGAAGCGGCACTAGCTCCACTTCGTATGCAGGGGATACGTATCCTAAACTGCATAGACGATTGGCTAATTCTAGCTCAGACTCAAGATATGGCAGTTCGGCATCGAGATGTCGTTCTCACCCATATCAGAAGGTTGGGGTTTCGGTTAAACACCGCAAGAAGTGTGCTTGTTCCAGCCAGGACGACCATTTCTTTAGGTGTGCTATGGGACTCCATGACGATGCGAGCACGTCTGTCCCCGCCATGAATCGAATCGATTCAGTCAACCGTACACAGAGTCAAACTAGGCCAGTTCATCACTGTGAAACACTTTCAGAGGTTGTTGGGTCTCAGGGCAGCAGCAGCCAGCTTGATTCCGTTCGGTCTGCTGTACATGAGACCCCTGCAGTGGTGGCTCAAATCCAGGGGGTTTTCCCTCAAGGGGAATCCTTTCCGCATGATCAAGGTCTCGCGGCACTGCCTTCGAGCCTTAAGTATGTGGAAAATACCCTGGTTCCTGTCCCAGAGCCCAGTGTTGGGGGCTGTCTGTCATCGCGTCATGCCTATGACAAATGCTTCTCTGACGGGCTAGGGAGCAACGGGCTTGATCCGCATGATCAAGGTCTCGCGGCGCTGCCTTCGAGCCTTAAGTATGTGGAAAATGCCCTAGTATCTGTCCCAGGGCCTAGTGTTGGGGGCTGTCTGTCATCGCGTCATGCTTATGACAGATGCTTCTCTAACGGGCTGGGGAGCAACCCTGAGGGGGCTTCCCGCAGCGGGACGATGGGGAGAACATCATCGTTACTGGCACATAAACTGCCTGGAGATGATGGCCGTGTTTCTGGCCTTAAAACACTTTCTCCCAGATCTAAGGGGCCATCATGTTTTAGTCTGCACGAACAACACATTGGTGGTCGCTTACATCAACCAGCAGGGGGGTCTGAAGTCTCGAATGCTATGCAAACTAGCACATCGGATCCTCCTGTGGGCCCAGAACAAAATCCTGTCCATCAGGGCAATGTATGTCCCGGGCCATCTGAACATGGGAGCAGATCTCCTGTCGAGGCAGGGGGTGAGATCCAGGGAATGGAAACTTCTTCACCCCGAGGTGGTGGAGTCCATTTGGGAAAGATTAAGGAAAGCGCAGGTAGACCTGTTTGCTTCCCAAGAGACCACGCATTGCGTACTATGAGTTTCTCTCTCGCATCCAGCCCCTCCGTGACTGGTTGCCATGGTTCAGACATAGCCGAGGCTACGTCTGTATGCTTTTCCCCTGATCGCTCTGCTCCCAGGAGTCCTGGAGAGGGTCCGTCAAGACTGAGTACGGTTACTGCTGGTAGCCCCGGTTTGGCCTACCAGGATTTGGTTTTCGGACCTCATAGCCCTGCTGGCGGGTCTCTCGTGGGAGATCCCCATCAGCAGGGACCTTCTGTCCCAGGGGGGAGGAATGATACTTCATCCCCTACCCGACCTGTGGAAACTGTGGGTGTGGCCTCTGAGGGGGCCCACCTCATAGAGTATGGACTGTCAACCGAGGTTGCTCAGACCATTCTAAGCTCCAGGGCTCCCTCCACAAGGAAGCTTTATGCCCTAAAATGGGCTCTCTTTTCAGCTTGGTGCAGAGAACACCAGCTGAACCCAGTCAGCTGCCAGGTAGCCTCAGTGCTGGAATTTCTCCAAGATCGCCTGTCTGCTGGGTTAGCTGCATCCACTCTGAGAGTGTACGTGTCAGCTATAGCGGCCTACCGTTCTCCCCTAGATGATGAGTCACTAGGACAGGATCCGCTAATTCGTCGCTTCCTTCGTGGAGCCATAAGGCTAAGGCCTGTCAGCACACACAGGGTACCGACATGGGATTTAACATTGGTGCTCGAGGGCATCTCTGTTCCCCCATTTGAGCCACTGCAGGAGGCGTCAGATAAGTTTCTGACACTAAAAACAGCTTTCTTATTAGCTATTTCTTCCTTAAAAAGGGTTGGTGACCTCCAGGCTTTGTCGGTTGCACCTTCATTTCTGGAGTTTGCTCCAGGCATGTCCAAAGCCTTTCTTTATCCCAGACCGGGGTACGTGCCTAAGGTGCCCACTCATGTGGCAAGACCTGCTGTGCTACAGGCCTTTAACCCGCCCCCATTTCAGTCGTCGGACCAAGAGAAGTTAAACTTACTCTGCCCAGTTAGAGCTCTGAATAAATATGTTAACCGGGTTATCAACTGGAGAAAGAGTGAACAGTTACTGGTCTGCTTCGGACCCTCAAAAAGGGGGAGTCCGGCAAATAAGCAGACAATAAGTAATTGGATAGTTGAGACTATCTCATTTACCTATCAGGCTGCTGGACGCCCTGCACCTAAATTTGTTAAGGCCCACTCCACAAGGGCTGTCGGGGCCTCCAAAGCTTCTATTTCGGGCTCAGCCCTTTCTGACATTTGTTTGGCGGCAGGATGGTCGACTCCACATACATTTGTGCGTCACTATCAACTCGATGTAGACCCCTCACCAGGGTCCTCTATTCTCACTGCGTAGTGTGCGTTCACAGTCAGCAGTGAGTCTGGCCTAGTGGGTATTGCGTTCCCCTAGCGTTCTGGTTAGACGCAGTGTTGAAGTTCCCTAGAAGGGGAACGTCTCGGGTTACGTATGTAACCATAGTTCCCCGAGAGGGAACGAGACACTGCGTATTCCGCCATACTCTCTTCTGCCTGTTACTTCTTTCAAGCAAATTCGAAGTTGATACTGAATGCTCAGTACAGGCTTTTATACTCTCTGGTCTGACGACACCTGCTTAATTACATTAGATTGATTTCACATGTGCTTCAAGACGCGTATAAAAGAGGTGTTCCCCTAGCGTTCTGGTTAGACGCAGTGTCTCGTTCCCTCTCGGGGAACTATGGTTACATACGTAACCCGAGACGTTTTTTGGGATACCAAAGAATTCAAGGAGTTAATGTTGTTAATTGAAACCTATCTCTCACAAACTTCTCGTGAAAAGCTTCATTTTCTATCTAAACTCTAAAAATAGATAAATCCCAAACTAATGTTTAATGGTAGACATGTTGAAGATCAGCCGATAAGTTGTCAGTTCATTAAATGATAAGCCGTTTTTCAGTGTAGTGAAGAATCCCCTCCATTGACATCCATTCAAAAATATGGCCTCTGGCTTTCTTCCCAGCAACGCGCAGCATTACATTTTTCTTGTCCTAATAGAAGGGTGAACTGAAGGGTGCTTTGAATAGAAACTGCTTGTTAAGTCATGATGTAAAGATTACTGTTTCCAGGTCCAAACCTCCATTATCCCCAACAGCTGTTTATGGGGAATATTCATTCATATCACACATTTAAGCTAAGCTTTTTAAATGTCACGGTGTACACTATAGTCTCCAAGCATTCGGGAATCGGGACACTAATATTTTAAAGATTCATTAAAAACAAATCACTGTCTGTTCATCTGAGATTTCATTATAGTGATAAAAATTTAGGATCGTAATTTTTCAGCAATGCCCAGCAGCAGGGTGACTGTATTTAAGTACTACAATTGGTGTTAGATATCGTCAGTTTGGACTTTGAAATGATGATGCGTGATGTCAGACTGAACAAATGTACAAAGCCGTCATAGACGCATTAACCATATTTGATTTCATAGCCTTCAAACTGCAGTTTGTTTAGAGGTCAGCATATGCACAGATGAAAAAAAAATTGATACAGATTAAACCTTAATAATTAACAATATTTGGAAATGTATCTGAATAATGAACCATTTAACAAAACTGTTATTAAATGGTCATCAGTATCTTAAATCCTTGAAAGTTTTTTAATATTTAGATTTTATATATATATATATATATATATATATATATAGACTGTAAAATATATGGACGTAGTATCTGTGACATCATTCATAGGTTTCTGAAGAGCGCAAATGAATCTAAAAGTAGGCGTGGCCAATCATCACCATTTTGTGTACGCATCATCGCGCTGACCGGGAATTACAAAAAAGTGACCGGGGGTAACGGAGCGTGAGCGGAGCAACAGATGCATGCTAGTATTTTGCTTAGACATGCTTTTGGTCCAATGGTCCAAAATGCGGTCCCCCGTTTGCTCAAGAGTAGCCACAAATATGACCATATCACACCAATATTGCGATCACTAACATGGTTGCCAATTCATTTCCGAATAGACTATAAAATTTTACTCTTTGTTTCTAACGTTGCATAACCTAGTGCCATGTCACACAACCAGCGATCGCTTCCCAGAGGATCGCTGGTTTTCACACAAACTCTCATGACTACATTTCCGCATTTCCCAGGACTACATTTTCATACATGCACTGCTCCCAAACACGCACGCCTGCTCATTCATCTATCCTGATTGCAATCACCAGCTGGACCTTGTTTACAGACTGATATCACTCCATTCATAAGCCACTCTCTGACGCTTCCAGTTTGCCGAGTCTTGTTTTCCCAGTGTGACATTACAAAGCGTTTCTCCCTGTCTTGTTTATTCGTGTTTAGACCCTAGCTTTGCATTCCTTGTTATCCTGTTTAGCCGCCTGCCTTTAGACCTATTGCCTGTTATATTGACGACAATTGGATCATATTGGATCTTACCTCCTGTTGTCTCCTGTCACTCCACCCCAGTCGTGGTTACATGCCACCATATCTTTCTGATCTGATCACTACTAACGCCCAAACCCAATCGCTTGGATCAAATTCTGACTGCCATCTATTGCAAATACCTCGATCTTGTCTCAAATGCAGAGGCGATGGTGCCTTTGCAGTTGTGGGTCCAAAACAATGAAATAAGTTACCATAATCAGAATAGCACTCATTTTTTTATTATTTTTAAATCAATGTTAAAGACTTTTCTTTTTTCGAGTGCTTTTAATATTCCCTAATGGCAATTCCAGGCTATACTAAATTGCTTCTTTCTTCAAAAAGTTTACTGTTGTTACTATTGCTGTTTTTTACATGCTACTGTTATTGTACAGCACATTGGTCGACCAAAGGTAATTAAGTGTGCTCTATAAAATAAACTTTGATTTGATTGATTTGACCTTTCTTTGAGAGAAATGTTTAACAATTCATTAACTGCAACTAGTTTGTGTTTTGATCACATGTGCTTAGTTTAGACTTTTAAAAAACACTGTTGTGATGCATTTAGCCAGTAAGCATTATTTTACTACAGGAGAAAAATGCTAATTACTTCCAAATACTTCAAATATAGTCTGTGTTAGTAAATGCAAGGCTATTTATGAAATCCAGGCATAAAGTATGACAACCTTTCAGACAACTGTTCTAGAGCCTAAAGCTAATCAATCTGTCAGAGTGCTTTCAAAAAAACAACTTTTTTTGGCTATAAAGATGGCCATTTTAGCATTGGGCTTTATATAAACCTGCTTTATTATGGATCCAGGACTAGCGGAAATTTGATGAATTGCAGATTCAGTTACTTCCTAAATTAACTTCACGAGGGAGAGCGGGAGGTTTCCACATGTAAAAAACGCACAAACATTTATAGGTATTTATGTATGTATTACATCAGCTTTGCATCAAATTACAAAAAAAAAAAAAAACTACTGCTTATGCGAGGTGTTTCTATCGTAGTATCTATGGGCAGGACAGTAAATTTGAAGTTGTCCACTCTTCTAGCTGCCATCCCACACAATTTATTTTCCTTTTTTTAAAGTCTTGATAACACCATCGTCAATTTTGTCTTTTTATTATTTCAGAAAATAAGGTAGAAATGCACACACACACACACACACACACACACACACACACACACACACACACACACACACACACACACACACACACACACACACACACACACACACACACACACGCACACCACACACACCACACACACCACACACACCACACACACACGCACACACACGCACACACACGCACACACACGCACACACACACACGCACACACACACACAAGCACACACACACACACAAACAAAAAGTTTTCCCTTTCATTATTCAGGAACCTAGGACTGTGAAAAGGGTCTTTTGGCATAGTCTCTGATTTATGAGAAGTTACCACAGCGGAATGAACTACCTATTACTTTTTAAGTTTATAAGTTTCATGCAGTGGATGCCCCTTCTACCCTCATCTAAATAATAAAAACAATTCTATTTTTATCAAAATAATCTTTAGTTTTTAGATTTTTGAATAGGTATTCCTCTTGCTCTCATTCTGTGAATATTTGTCGTATGATTTCACAGGAGCAACAGTCATTCTGCGTGTCATTGAGCGCATCAAACTGTGTGAAATCAGATAATGTCTTTCCCTGCTCTGCTGACACGGAGCCCATTGCCTGCTGGGACTCAGCAAGGTCAATTAGCCATGCTGATTCTTCAACAGCCGGCACAAACACAGACCATTATCAGTAATGGAGTTTCTCACCAGAGTCTGTTTGCATTGCACTGACCAGCAGGATAATCGCTCACATGTTGGTTTTATTGGCACTGCCTCGCTCAGTCTTTCACTCATATTTTTTTTCTTACCATGTGTATGTGAAGACTATGTGGGCACAGAGATGAAATGCAGTCAATCGGATCAATGTATCTACTGTATGCCTTGTGATACCAAGGACAGGGCACCTTTAAACTAGGGCATCTAAGATTTAGCTTTTTTTTCCCAGAGGAGATTAACTACGGGTCAATAAGAGCTGCAAAATAAACCACAAGTTTTGCTTCCTCTCAAGGCTAATAATGAGAAAATATTCCACAATCCTGATAATGTTTCATTTAGACCAGAGATGAAGAGCTAGAGTAGTGTGAAATTATGTTTTTTATTATTGAGTATGGCTTTGACGGATAAACAAGTTTTATCACTTAGGACTAGCAACATTGTAGATGAGTTTTATAATTTAAGCTAAATCTAGGCATGTAAAAATCAGTTTGCATTACATTTATAAAGATACTGTGAGAAATTTGCAGTAATGACTCATGACTTGTAAAGATCAGATTTTTTTTATGCTGATGTAAATATTTTGCCAGCTATTTCTATGTTTCATGTCAAACAAGCAAGCTGCTTTCAAGGAATGCTTCAGAAATGTTAACCTATGAAAACAATCTCACTTTTATTATAAGTGAATGTAAATCAGTAGAAATTCTGAGACTGAATGTGATCATGAGTGTGAGAAATGTGAGAAAATAAGGTCATGACAGAGAAACTGTTTGTGGAAAAACTATAATGTACACTAGAGTATATTACCACAAAGTCATACTTTGTGAGAAAAACAGCAGATCACGTTACAATTTTTTTAAGATAAAAGTATAAACATTTTAGATAGTAATAGAGATGAAAATATAAGCCTGAATTAAAAGACATTTGTAACTTGAAAATGTCATTTGTAAATCAGCCTAGATATTAAACCATTAAAAAGGAACAATACAGAAGAAATAATAGTTTCACAAACAAACCAAAAAATACAATTAAACTGGTTATTTTGGGGTATAAATAATAACACAGCACACATGTATGTGTAACCTCAGTATGAAGGTAACATCTTTTGTAAAATGTTGGGAGTAGTATTGATTAGACATAGGCCGGTTAAGGTTCTGACGGTACAATAACCTTGGATAAAAATGATCATGGTTTCACAGTATTGTGGTTACTGCTCTAAAATATATTCTTTTTTAACGTCTGGGTAAAAAACTAAAACTTATTTCCCTTTGAACACAATATACTTTACTTTGAGAAACATTTTTAAAAAATTGTCAGACTAAATAATTCAAACGAATCACTATAATTTTTTTACAGTTTAAAACGACATCTTTCGATATTTGTTTTGCTGTAGATATTGTTTTCCTAAAACTAAAATCTTACATAAACAGTAGAAACGGTATAGACCATTTCGATGTTGTCATGTCACAGGCCCATGAACATTACCTGCTTGTTATCAAACTATCTATTAACAGTAACAAGAGGCAATTTCATCATAACTTGATGTTAAAACAGCTATCATTTAATTATTTATCAATATATGGATGTTTTTGGATTGAAGCTATAAAAAATTAAAACAGGAAATACGTTGGGACCATTGTTTTTGTTTATGTCCCTCAAAATGGTCTATAGCAGAAAATCTTGGCAGTTTTAAAAACTTGACTTTTCCAAACTGCAGTATACCTTGAAAACGGTTATTGTCCAATGTCTAGTATTGATCATGAAAGGTTGGGAATGTCACCAGTATTATTTAATCATTTCATGAACAGCGTTTGAAACTTGATGCAGCCACTATAATCTATAGAAATCTCAGGTCTAATAACTGGATGTAGTGTGTAGGAACAGATCAGAGTGGTTTTACAGTTTTTGCATTTGACAGAGAAAGCATCTGAAACTTTAACCATTTTTAAGGCATAGATTACAAGCGAATTGTCACA
>NC_141040.1:29480000-29530000 GCF_052040795.2 Danio rerio | reverse complement strand
GTCCACTACAGTTAAGAAGAGATTTGAAGAATTTCAAACCCACAACCTCAACTACAGAAAACTACTTGCACACACTTAGCAACTATTTATAAATGTTTGCTCATTTGCAAACATCTACACACACCTTGAGTCTGTCTCTGAGTGCATCTCTCTCAGCAGTAACTCTCTGGAGTTCAGCTTCAGTCTGTTCCCTGTCGTCTCTGATCCTGCGTTGGAGTTCAGAAGACTCAAGCTCTCTTTGGACACGTCTCAGCTCCTCCTGAGCCTATATTTAAAACACATGCTCAAATATTCAGACAGCAACCCATTTTGTAGTTTACCCCAAAAAACAACTTAACAGTTTTCATTCAAAAGTTTAAATGTATAGCATGAAGCTGCATCAATTCATAATGAATTAAAATCATTAATAATTTTAAATCAAGCACCTTGTAATTCACCTCAGCATATGTAGTGCCAAAAAAGTGCTTATTGTACTTAACATTTCACTTAAATTTCAAATTTACATTAAAATGTCAGTAACAATGTTTTGACTGTGTCATTTTTCGAAAATGTAGACTTTTACATAGATTTAACGTTTCGTAGTTTTAACAGTCATGTTCAAAGAGCTTTAACACAATTTATGAACTCAATAGTGGTCATATTCAAATCCAATTTCTAAGAAATTGATAAAATGTATTATTTGTCACAGTTCCTATATAAGATTTATATTTAAGGCTTTCAAATTAAGAATTTATAAGTTTTTGAAAGCAGCACAGAACAATTGTTGAAATGAAACCATAAACTTTCAAATTTAATCACTTTCAAGGACCTATGTTTGTTTTTAGGTACTTTCCAGGCCTTTAATTTATGTCTGAAATTCAAGTACTTTTATGAAGCATGAGCACCCAGACATCAGAAATATTTAAAAGCTTTATAAAGTTCACAAAAACAATGGCAGTCTGCAGCACCACTGTTGATGGTATTTGTTATGGTTTGTACTAGTTAAAAAAGTTTAAAAATATGACCACTCAGCAATTGTTTCACTTCAAATATATATTTTTTTCAATATGGTCAAGTGGATCACTATTGGCAGTCATATGATGGCTCACAGAGATGGACTATTTTTCTAAATAAATTTGTATTCATTTTGTTTATGGATCTGAAAATGATACATTTGGAACAGCAAGAGGGAAAACATTTTTGTGCGATTTATCCTTTTAAACACAAATGGATGGGAGCATGAAGTATTTTCGGCCATTGCGTTTTCAGACACCAAACAGAAGAAAACAGGTGGAGAGTTACCTGCTGGCACTGAGAGCTGAGCTGGTCTCTCTCTGCAGTCAGTAGTTTAACTCTGGTCTGGATGTCCTCCATGTGCTTTTCAAAGCCCAGCAGCACTGACTGCAGCTCATCCCTCTCTTTCACTACTCGCGAGAGCTCTGCATCTCCATCTCTCTAGAAAAACAAAATACTCATTTCGTTGTTTCCTAGCACAACTGTCTGTAATATTTTAATGTATCGATTTTGAGATTCATAATACTTTGATACTTTCTGTAATAATTGGCTATATTACATAAACACGTAGTTAGGTCAAGGATTACAATGAGAACTCTGAATTATGAGTGCACATTTTAACTTAAACTGTGACTTTCAGGCTCTGCTTAAACCATGTCTCACCCAAGTAGTTATAGACATAAGTGCCTCTTTCACCTTTCCATGCCAGCTGCCTCTTCCTCTGGGGCTCCTCCCTCGGCCTACAGTAGTGGGGCTTCTGTCTGTCCTGCCCCTAACCAGACGGTATCGCTCCACCTCCTCTTTGTAATAATTCCTTTCCTCCTCTAAACTCTTAACAAAGGCATCCAGACGCGATGGAGAGTGATCCTTGCCACACATGCCATGCCTCGCCCGCATTCTCTCCAATTCTAAAACCATCTCCTTGTCTGAAACAAACACAGGACTAAAATTAAAAAGAACAACAAATCATAAACAAATTCAAATCTTTTCAATCACAATTAAAACATAAAAAGAAGTGCAATGTCTCACCTTCCTGCATCATTGCTTCTATTTTGTCTTGAAGTCTTTTTTTATCTTCTTCCAGAAAGTGAATCAGTCCCTCCATCTTGTTGTTTTGATCTTGAAGATCAAGTAGCTGATTCCTCAGTTGATCTTTTACATGATCTCCATCTGCCATATCCTGCGACAAGTCATAGTGAGCTTTTAAATAACTGAGTCTAATAGACTTTAACAAAGAAATATGCATGTGGATAACTTTGCCTGCAGAAGCCAACAATTTTTTTTTTTGGACATGTGACCAGAGAGGTCATGGATTGGTGTAATACAAATTAGAGTTTATGTAAGCGCAATGTGGTGCAAATAAGTGATTCTTTTATTAATCAATTAATAAACAGTTTATTACTATTGATTATTGAATATTTCAAAAGGAAAAAAAGTTTCTAATGTAAATTATAACACCATGTTGTACTTGTCATTTATAACTAAGCTTATTTTCAGAAAAACAATGATAGTCTTCTTTGTTTACACTAGGATAATTCATTCATTTATTCATTTTCTTTTCAGCTTAGTCCCTTTATTAATCTGGGGTTGCCACAGCGGAATGAACCGCCTACTTGTCCAGCATATGTTTTTATGCAGTGGATACCCTTCCAGCTGCAACTCATCTCTGGGAAACTATACTAGGATCATTCAACAGCAAAACTATAAAAAATGTCATATCCTTCTTACCACTTTTAAGACTAATGGAAGAACTTTCTTATATTTAATCTTTACACAAATATGGTAAAACAACTATTTAAAAGTACATTTAAAGCTTTTGTTTATTTTTATATACTGTTTTATGTCCTGGAGGAGCTATATTAAACCATTTATGTCATGTCAGGCAAGACAGGACAAATGTGCTGTTCAGAAACAGATGGTAATTTAACAGTACATTTGACATGCTGCCGTGTGTGGACTCATGCACATACTCGTCTTAATGTAGAGATGACCTCCTCCTGGCCCTCAAGCTCCCGCTGCTGACGCTGAATTGCTTTCTAGAGACAAATCAAGCATTATTACACATAGCTAAAAATATTAAATTAAGTTTCTAGACAAAATATTCAGACTAAATAATAATGTTATAATTATTAATTAACATAAGTATCATATTAATAATGAAAGCACTGTATTTTAAATTTATCATAGAAAACATAATACCTCCACGAGTGCCCTAAACTATTTTAAGCAAATAAAACAAATATTTAAAACAATAAAAAATATTTATTTAGACTAATTTAAATTACTTAAGACACCAATGCTGATTTTATAAAACTACAAAAACATATACTATTATACAAAACCAAATTTAACTGTTTAATTTCAATTTACAATGATTTGTAAAAACAAGTGTTGAATGGACAAAATGTTTTGATAAATGTCCATCACATCTGTGGTGCTCACCAATAGGACCACAGAAACTCTTCTGTGCACAGCTTTCAAACATGGGCAAAAAAAGAGAGACAATGGTACCAGTGCTGCTAGTTAAAATTCTGCAAATGGAGAAAATGTTAATGGCAGCCAGCAATAATTCTGCCTTTATGATGTTTCTGCAAAGGTTGCCAAAGCTAAAACAACTTGTACACGTTTCTTGTTTAAGAATGAACAAAAATTTAGAGGTCAAAAAATTACATAATCATAGTTTGAACCAGCATTAACTTATTTAATTCCCACAACTGGTTATTATAGACAGTCCAGCAATCACCTTGGCTTCTTGCAGCTCCATGTCAGCAGTCTGAAGCACCATCTCCTTGTCTTTCTCCAGCTGCTGGGCGAGCTGGTCTATCTGAGTAAGCTCCTGACACAACTCCTGATTTCTAGCGCTCAGGTCAGCCACCTCACTGGACACGGTCTTCTTCTTTTGCTGCAGGCTGTCGACTCTCTGCTCCAGGGATCTGTTGGTCTCCTGCAGATACTCTATCTGAAAGAGGAAATAATTTATTATCAGACAGACAGGGTTAACATTTAACTGCAGAAAGATAGAAGTGAAGGACATGAGTCTGAATTCTTAAATGTACTTTGTCTGAAGGTTTTAATCAGACCTCTGAGATATAAATCCATGCAATTCTAAAAGAAATATCCAGTTTACCTGCAGGTTCAAGTGAGCAATAAGCTTTTCATTGCTGATGTTTTGAGCCTCCAAGGAGATGACATCATGAGGCCGGCCACCATCCAGAGCTCGATTCAGACGTTCAATTTCTTTATCTCGCTCTTCCACCTGTGCAGAGCATGAGCAAATTTTTAAAGAGTGCATGAATAAATGTATTAGAACTGTTAAAACAATAACAGACTTGGCGTTACTATTTTCAATAGCACATTTGAAAGTTCTAATTTATATGATTACTTGGGGATTAAACAAGTGTAAGAATTACATTTAGTTGCATGTTCATCTCAATAACTATTCTCAAATAAAAAACAATTTGCTCATTGAAATATTAAGAGCACTACATAATAAGTACTCAGCATTTATGTAGTATTCAAATTAAAGCACACACTCTCACCTGTTTGTTGAGATGTTTGATTCCTCCCTGTGCTCTCTCAAGGTCGAGCTTGAGCTGTGCCACTTCTTTTTGAAGCTCCTGTATCCTAAACATGTATTTTATTATTAATATAAAAACTTGAAAAGATTTTTAGTAAATATAATTTACATTACTACATTTTGTTTGTATTTTAACCCACTTAAAGTGGAGCTGTTAAAATGAATGTGTTAGCTCATGCGATTTCTACAGTATGATGACACAATCTACATTGTAAAAGCGCTATACAAATAAAGCTGAATTGAATTGAATTGAATGAATAAAGAAATGCTTAGTTAAATTAATGCTTCTTATTGTACATTTTTCTAGATAGATTTCATGCTAATGATGATTTTAGAATTATGTCTGCTAAAATAAAAGCCAACTTATAAACACTAATTAAAATGTTTATTTAATAAAAATTTAAACATGTTTTTCTTTCCTTTAACAACAAATGCATTGAATATAAAGCAATTGATTTATCATGATTAGCTGTGTCCTCCCACACCTGTCATCAGCCACCTGAAGAAGGTCAGCGATATAGGGATCATCTGGCTGAGCAACAGCTGGAGGGACATAGCCACCAGAGGATGGGAGGAGTTCATCTGTCTGCATCCTTTGCCGTCTAAATGGGATCGATCGCTTCTTTCCTCCTATTTAAATTAGTCAATGACCATAAAATATTCCAACAGTAACAAACATATAAAGGTCAACAATATGTGTGGATGTACGAAGATATATGCATCAACTAACCTGGTGTCTGCACAACAGCTTGCATGTTCTTCTCCTGCAGCTGTAGGATGCGCTCTGTCTTGGCATTGCTGTCCTTCTCAAGGGACCGAACTTTCTGCACATACTGATTATTAAGGAATTTCAGATCGGATGTTTCATGGTCCAGTTTCCTGATGTACGCCTTTAACTCTGTTAATAGAAAATAGTGAACATTATAACCGTTCCCTTTGGTTTAAAATCTGTCTGCAACTGTGTTTGAGGGATTAAATTTGACCCGCACCCCTGCTGATCCGATCCTTCTCTTCTCTCAGTTTCAAAAGCCCAAGGTGCATCTCGTTGTTTTCTTTGACTAGCCGGGCATTTTCTGCTTTATATGGCTCCAGAATAGCATCCACATTGCGGCTCTCCTTTTCTGTCTTACCTGCAGCAAGCTTGGCATTCCTGAGACTCTCTGTGGTGTGGATCAGGTCACTGAGATACAAATCAAAACTGACTGATTATGCTTTTAACATATCATGTTGCACATAATACAGTAAATACAGTTGAAACCAGAAGTTTACATACACTCTAAGAAAGGAACATAACCTTTTTTTTCCCTTTAGGATTATCTAAATGAGTTACATTTTCTAAATGCCAGAATAATGAGAGTAATAATGTTTATTATTATTATTATTATTAAGTTTTTTTATTAATTTCTATACAGTCAAACATTTACATACATTTCCTTGGTAGTTTTTTAGCTTTGCTTTTAAACTGTATAACTTTGGTCAAATGTTATGTGTATCCTTCCACAAGCTTCTTACAATAGTTTGAAGAAATTTTGGCCCATTTCTCCAGACAGAATTGGTGTAACTGAGTCAGGTTTGTAGGTTGATTTGTCTTGCTTGCACAAGCTTTTTCAACTCTGCCCACACATTTTTTAGTTTGAGCTTAGGGCTTTGTGATGGCCTCTCTAAAACATTCACTCTGTTGTCCTTAAAGCAAATTTTAGCTAATGTGGCAGTATGCTTAGGGTCATGGTCTGTTTGGAAGACCCATTTGTGGCCAAGTTTTAATTTCCTGGCTGATGTCTTGAGATGTTGCTTCAGTATTTCTACATAATGTTCAAACTTTATGATGCCATCTATGCTGTGAAGTGGGCCAGTCCCTCCCACAATATGATGCTGCCACCCCCATACTTCACAGTTGGGATGGTGTTCCTAAGCTTGTAAGCTTTCCCCTTTGTCCTCCAAATGTAACACTGGTCATTATGGCCAAACAGTTCAATATTAGTTCCATTAGACAGCAGGACATGTCTCCAAAAATTATTCTTTTTCCCAGTGTTTTTTTTTGATTCTGGCTTGTTGATTTTCCCATGTTGTCACAAAAGGAAGCAGTGTGTTTGAGGTTTTCCTAAAATACTATTCTAATGTTGTGCCTCCAGTTAACTCAAATGTAGTCAATTAGCCAAGCAGAAACTTCCAAAACCTTGACAACATCATTTGAGCTTTGTCAGAGGCATAATAATCTTATTGTATGTAAACTTGACTTTCAAGAGAAGTTATAACAATTTCTTTAAAAACATCTCTCTCATTATTCTGCTATTAAGCATAACAGAAACTAATTTGATAATCCTAGAGAAAAGAGAAAAGGTTTAGTCACACATTAACATCTGACTTTTAAAAATGGTTATGTGCCTTTTTATACAGTTTATGCAAACTTCTGGTTTCAACTGTATTATTATATTTTAATCAGCATTTATTTGATTTGTTACCCCAGACTAGTGCTTTTATTGTTTAATCACCCTCATGTCATTCCAAACAAATGAGAATTTTAAACATTTTTGAAAAACAAGTGAAGACAATTTTATTGAAATCAGTTTTGTAAATGTCAAGCGATCATGTCTTATCAGAAGACTTAAATCACTTGAAAATGCTATGTGACTTGCAAGAATGAAAATGATTGATTTTAATAAAAAGTGCTTTGATTTGTGCTCTAAAGATACATGAATATCTTATGGGTTTAGAATGACATGTTGGTAAACGCTGATAGATTTAAGTATCAAAGAGTTTTGAGTTAACTCCTCAAAAACTTTAAAAAGTTATTTTGATGTATACCACATTTCATGAACTATTTAGAAATAATCTGTAAAATTATATACAAATAATCATATGTATGTATGGGTGATCTGTGTCTACTTGATGTGACCCAAAAGATAAGCCTCTTTAGTCGTGTGTAGTTGAGCTCTTGTTCACCTGAAGAGTTTCTCCACCAGTGGCAGACTCTCGATGGCCAGCGGCTGCCTGTAGCCCAGCTGATCCAAGCGCTTCCGCAGATTGATGAACTTCCGCTCTGCGTTGGTCGTCATGGTCATTCAACACAAATACGCGCTCCGCTCTACAAGCAAAGTGATTCACATGTCAACAACAGATTTAACAAAGACCTTTTACATCTTCTTATCTTATACTTTCATCGTTTGCCGTGTATTGAAACCTATGCGCTGCCAAATCAGACAGCACTTTTGGACGCATTGGCAACATTCTGTAAGTTAACTAAGGTAACGTTACGTTAGCTCACTACGTTTGAAAACGCGACCACAAAACTACAGCAAATTATTTAACATTAACTACGACACATACAGAAATGCCCCGTTTTCATAAAGCGTACTTACACCGATGTTTGTAGTTGTTTAAGTGCGCTGTCAATTTGTTATCAGTGCTTTAGTCTTCATTCTGCAGCTCTGACATACGCAGCTTCTCCACCACACGAAAATAAAGCATTAAGCACAATAAGCAGACAGCAAAACAGTCCACCTCAGTTGCTGTTCGTTGTTTGGATAACACTTCTCGGCGTTTTCATTGTGTAAAATGTTTTTTTCGGTTAGCTAATCATCAGTGTGTGCTGCAGATTTCCTCCCCTCCCCGCGGTGAATGGTCTTCCGGTGGCGGTAACACTGTTTGAAAATGGCGCCGAGGAGAAAGAAAAGACCTCAGTCCTGCTCAAGTGCCGTCAAACTGGAACCTGAGAAACAGCGACATTTAGTGGACGTTGAGTAGTAAACGGTATAAAAAAAGTGATCACAACTGCTTTTACTCATGTAAATTCAGTGCAACTATAATTGAACATGTAAAGTCAGACCTTTCCCCATGGGAACAGTGTATTGAACCTTTAGACAAAAACTCAATCCTCTTATGTGCTTTGCATCATTTTTAATAAATCAGGTGCTTTGCCCATTTAGCACGATTGCCTTTTTAGCAAACTATTGGAGGAAAAACACACATTTTATTCAGGAGCACAAACTGAGCAAATATATACTTTCATGCATTTGTTTATCATACATGTTTATGTTTACAGATTACATAAATAATTGCATATAAATATCTGTTACAATCACTCTATCATCTTCCAACAATATTATCAATACATAATATATGATGAGGCTACATGGTGGCCCAGTAGTTAGCACTGTCGCCTTATAGCCAGAAAGTTGCTGGTTCGAGTCCCGACTGGGTCAGTTGGCAACTCTGTGTGGAGTTTGCATGTTCTCCCCATGTTAGCTTAGGTTTCCTCCTGGTGCTCCGGTTTTCCCCACAGTCCAAATAGACAATTTTGAGGAATGTAAACAAAAACAATGGCCCCAATTTATTTCCTGTTTTACATTTTTAATTTATAGAGCTTCCGAGAACCCAAAAAGAGCCACATATTGATAAATTATGTTATGATAGCTGTTTTAACATTACATTATGATTAAATTGCCTTTTACAGTTCGGAAATAATTTGCTAACCAGCAGGAAAATTTCATGGGCCAAAGACATTGAAATGGTCTAGAGATGAATTGAATGAACTAAATTTGCCAAATAGCGTATGAGTGTGAATAAATGTGGGGATGTTTCCCAGTACTGTGTTGTGGCTGGAAGGGCATCCACTGTCTAAAACATATGCTGGATAAGTTGGCAGTTCATTCTGCTGTGGTGACCCCTCATGAATAAAGGAACTAAGCCAAAGGAAAATGAATGAATCAATATATTGATATTATATTATTATAATATTAAAATATAATATTATAATATCAATATTACAATATTCTATTTTTAAATATATTAAAATTTTATAATATTTTCTGTACTTTAATGGGAAGAGGTAGTCACTGCAGTATTTTTGTTGTTATATGCTGGTGTGTGTTGTGAATTGTGTAAATCTATTTAACCTGCAAAACAAGTTACCCCAAAAGGGGACAATAAAGTTTACAGAAACCGTAACAATGTCTCAGTAAGACAATGTTGAAATGCTTGGTTTTATGATCAAAACATATAATGCAGTGCAATGATTGCAGCATCATCCGACCAAAACAGCTTGTTTTGTATTGTGCATCATTCCAATACTTCAATTATTTTTGTGCTCTTTAGTGGACTTCAGAGAGACAGAACTAACAAATTTGTAGAACGCACTTTAAATTACTGTACTTATAGCATGTACTTACAATGTTACTTAAGAAGAAACATAAGGATATGTTAAGTTTAGGTTTAAACGCAGGTTTGGGGGTTAACTATTTGTTACTTAGTTTATGTAATGTGTGTACACACAAACAGTGTTATGCATTTATAAAAAAAAAAGTAAATTATTATATTGTTGTTACTATTTTTATTTATCTTGGGACTTAATACAGCTTTTTATAAGTTGCTACTTCAGAATACTTTTGTTACATCTGAGAACAGATTTTATACAACTGACAGTTTAGTGTTTGCTACTGTGATATACTGTGACTATATATCACAGATATTTTAGACTATAGATATGTTAGGTCAAACACACTTATGTTTAAGACATTAAAATGCTTTCTATACATGCTTGTATAATATTAATAGTTGCATTATAATAACTGATTATTTAATTCAGCTGATCATGTGGTCATTTCTCAATAAGAACCTCATCTCAAGGGCCATGTGTGTTTTTTCAATTGGAAACTGGAAAGTCTACACAACATATAAAATGATACAGAAGAAATCACTTCTGATATAGAACAGTAGACTATATTGTGCGTTGCTGTTACAACTTTATACTAAATAATATCTTTTTTTGATGTGAACAGGCTAAGACAGGCCTGTGTTTAAAATGACCTCGTGAGAATGTGTTTTATTTAAATAAATGTGTCAAATCTTTTTAATTAGCAAAAAATCAGTCTTTCAGTCTGTAATTATTTTAGACTGTGACCTGCACTTAGAGGCTTGAGCATTCATCAAATTAAAAGGGTGTATATTTAGAAAGTGAAATGTTAGGGAATCGTCTGTTTTTATTGTGTGAAAGCACGGCCTCTGACTGCCACACCCTCGTGTTTCACGTGCAGCTGTGAGAGAAGCAGCGCCTCCGCGCGCGCACTCAATGCGTACGGAACTGTCGCGAGGAGGAGGGCGAGCACTCGCAGCATCAGCAACACACATCCACACACTCTCTCTCTCTCTCTCACACACACACACACACACACACACAAAGAGGTCAGCTCGCGTGCTGCGACTTGAATGGAAGATAACCGAGTGCCGCCAGACACAATAAAGGAAGCAAAGGAGCGGATCTCAGTGCCGTAACGCACGCCGGAGAGGTAGGAGATGATCAAACATTTGCTAATGCAGCTCAGTCGGTGATACTGACCTTGTCCTATAGTATAGACCATCTTCCAAAATCCACCATTCTTCACAGATGTGTGCACAGCTGGGTTGGCATGAACATGTCTCGAGCTGCATTTCGCGTTGAAATGCATGGTAATCTGTCATTAGAGAAAGACGCCGTCGACACGTTTGCATCATCACATCAATCTGCCCCTCCATATGGTGTCTTTTATTAGCTTGTTTATGAATGACAGTCGTTTTGATTAAGTGGTGCTTTGGATATCTCGTATATCTCTGTAAAACACCGAGTGTTTAAATGACGAGTCGTCAGTCATTCATAATATGGTGCAGGCAATTGATGCTGCCTGAGCTTCTGTGTCTTTTTCTCTCACGATGCATACCTGCCACAATGCATGCTTTTGTGGCAAAAGATGCCATCGATAGCATTGCCCGGTCTTACAAGGACGCGGGTGGCTACTCGCTATTTACATGAGGCAGATCTACATTTCTGATGCGCTTTATTAATGCACGAAAGGCGTCAATACTTACAACACCAAGGGATTTTTAATAGACAGCGTGTCTGGCCTAATTTTTCGCCTTTTATCATGACGTAACGATGAGGTAATGCCACACTGAAATTTAAATTTCTGTTTGCTGTTATCTTTGTTTGTATTTGCTGTTTATAAGTACCCCGATGTGCTGATCCTTCGTGCATTGAGTGTGTTTATTGCGCACTTCACTAATGTTAAAGGCTCGGTGATGTTAGAATGACAACATCAATAACACATACATTTTGCATGTGGCTATATAAGGCTCTGATTTCTTCTCACTGTACACTTCATGACTATGACTGGGTGGAGGAAATTTAGTGGTTGCACACATGACATTAATTAGCATAGGTGTTTTCTTGCATGGAAATGAAATTGAACTCTCTAAATTGCTTGGATCACCTGCTTTTTGGATTAGGGATGTAGTGGTATTAAAATTGTGGGTAATATGAAAAGACAGTGTATTTTATAATAAGTACATTGTCTAAACATTTAAGTAATAATTGTAAATTCTATAGGGAAATAATTTTTACATTACAAAATTAAAAAGTGCAGCATAAAAAAAAAAGATTTTCATTTGCAATATTTAACCTTTTTTTTTAACCATAAGCGAGTGTTAAAAAAAAAAAGATATATTAAAAGCAATTTAGTGAACATTGTAACTAACCACAATGATTTAAACCATGGTATTTTGTGTGTTTTTGTCTATGGAAATTGGTCGGGTTTAAAAACACACTTATTATTATTATTTATTAAAATAAATAATAATTTAAATGAATAATCTGTTTAAAATGAACATACTTTGGACACATACATTGGATCAGCACATGAAACTGTTGTAAAACAAGCAGAAACGTTCTTTAAATGCAGAGATAGACACACAAACTGCCTTAAGTTGCATATTGTAGGGCCTGCCATTTGAAGACTAGAAATTTCCCTCTATAAGACAGGAAACAGCCCCAGAAATTCCCACTGCTGACCTCAGTTCGGGGGCATGTTCCTCACATTCACCCTGGAGATTTGTGCGTTCGCGTAGAGGAAACCAGAGAAACTGCTCCCGAGGCTTCCTCCCACCGTAAATAATTCATGAAAAGGCCAATTAATATTAATCCATAAAAAGTACTGCATCAATACAAGTTGACCAGTGAAGGGGAAAGGCCCCTGTGTGTTTGACTGGAGTGTCTTTGCTTTTGTTGGTACGACAGACGATCCCGCAGCATAATCTGAATAAGGTTACACATCTCTAGACAGCAATGGGTGTGCCTCAAGCATGCTGGACTTTATAGGATGCTATTTTCCACCAGAATATGGCCTAATTAAACCCTGCTTGTGGTTTTAACGTGAGAGACAATTGGCCCCAAAGCATTATGTGGTATAACATTGCCCTCTAGTTGTAGTTTGACACAGACAGACAAAACTAATATAGAGTTGTCCATTGATCCCTAGAGGAATTCACATTGCCCTAGGGTGCAGATATTAAAATAAATGGGCATCGATAGACACTGTCATGCAATAGTAGACACTAATAGACACTTACAAAGTAAAGTGAACCCTGTAATGCAATCTGCACTTAAGTACTGCTTGAAATTACTTTTGCTGCTTGTTCAAACTACGTATTTAATATGAGTTTTTTGGGGGACAACTTAATTCTTTTATGTTGTTATACTTAAATTTGAAAAACGACTAAGCTAACTTAATCAAATTGTGTTGGGATAACATGAAGGAATTGTGAAATGAGGAAACCGGCATTTTTCACAGTGTAAGCAGAGATGAACACTTAAATTTGAAATATTAAGTCACGATTATCAAATTCTCATATTCGCTGAGAAATATACACAACTATGTAAAAAATAAATATATATATATATATATATATATATATATATATATATATATATATATATATATGCATTTGAATAAAAAATAAAAAAATTTCTTCAAACTACCAATTTCTTTTTTACATTTAAATAAAAAATGTAGAGCATAAAATGACAATTGGTTTTCAGTAATGTTTGAGTTAGTTATAGGCAACGAAATACCAATGTGTTAACTTAAAAAGATTAAGAATGGAAACTAGGGATGCTCCGATCAGGATTTTTGCAGCTGATCCCAAGTACCAATTCCTTGTCATGGTGATCGGCCAATACCAGTTCGTAGGGCTGGGCTGATAAACGATATTATATCGAATCGCAATCAAATTTATGTCAATAACAATGATAAGCCATCCGCTGCGTAAAACATATGCTGGATAAATTGTCAGTTCATTCCGCTTTGGCGACCCCAAATTAATAAAGATACTAACCCGAAAAGTAAATGAATGAATGAACAATGATAACCTCTGGACTTTTTTACTCTATACTGATGTTAGAGCCAATTACACGGCAGAAATGTGCAATAATAGGAATCTAAAAGTGTGTTGAAATTAGAGATGTACCGAATTTTCAGCCACTCAAAATTTATCAGCCAAAAATGTTATGCCATTTAATGAACCATCTAATTTTTGTAGCTTCAGTCATTGTTGGGGTACTCTTTTAAATCTGAAAGCATTAACAATATATATCATTCATTTTCTTTTCGGCTTAGCCCCTTTATTAATCCGGGGTCGCCACAGCGGGATGAACTGCCAACTCATCCAGCACATTTAAACATATTTTATATATAAAAATGTATTTTATGTTATTTTATAAATATATGTATATTTATATTGTAATTGTTCAATATGGAAAACAAATATCGAGATTGGATTTTTGCCATATCGCCAAGCTCTACCGATTCTGATGCTTTAAGCTTTATAATGCAAAAAGCACATTTTCCCTCTAAGTATGATATTTAAGTGGATATCTCTGTTCTTGAGAATAAATTAAAGATGTTGCATTTAGTGTGGACATGTAATGGTCAGAAGCAGCTTTACTGAAAATAATATATAAAACAGATACAAAAATTGGTAAGAAAAATCACTAACAAAGTGATTTAGAAACATTGCAAATAATGAAGTAAATATTCAACATGTCTCTATGAAGTTAGTAGCGCATATTTGATGCATAGGAAGTTAAAATGCACTCCTATAAATCCATTACTTCTTTACTAAAAGGAAGCAGGTCCATAAACTACTGTTTATTGCAATAAGTATATTATAATAAGTTATATTATTACATTAAGTAATAAAAATTTTTTTTCTAATATTTCCAGCCAGGTTTTAATAAACTTGCAATATTGTTAAAAACATAGTTTCAACTCTGATATTTAAAAAAATTATTATTAGTGAGCACCAATTGAACCATGAAATGCGATTATTGGCAGATACCAATCTATGGCCGATCGATCGGAGCATCCCTAATGCAAATGCAATATTTGGTGGAATAACCATGATTTTCAAATCACAACAAATAAAATCATTGTCATTTTGACCAGTTTTCAAAAAAAACTCACAATGACAATATTTTTATCTGAAATGTAAAAAAAAAGTGTTAAAAATACCTTTATATGGTTAAACAAATATGAGCATTTTACTCAAACACAAAGTAAATACATGTTTATTCAGAGAAAATGAGAAATCTTAAGTGGTCTCTTAATATTTCCAATAACTAAACTTTACATTTACAGTGAAAATGTTGTCTATACACTAGAGCACATTATCACTGACATGTAGGTCAGACAATTCACCAGGGCAAGTGTGTGATTCACATGCATTTGAGATTGAAAGCTTTAGAGTTCAGTTGGTCCTCATTAGTGTAAACACAACGATTATGTGCTCATTTCATGCATTTTTAACATACTTATCTTTTTTATGTACATGTTTGCTCTAAATTCTGATACTTTGTGAATAATTTCAGAATTAATAATAAATGCTAGTTTAATAATTTATCTGAAAGGTTGATGCTTTGACTAAAGCTTATGAATGTGGAGCAGGATGCGCACACACAAAACTATTGATGTAAATCTCAAATAGCAGAACATAATCAGCACAGACCTCTGTTAACAATGACTCTGCACAAGTCTCTGTACAAAACAAGGGACATTTTAGGAACGGAAGGGGTCAGAAAGGCAGACTGACGAAACAAAGACCAGATTTATCCAGTTCTAGTGCATGCAGATGCCTTCTGTATTCACAGCTGTTTGTTCTGCATAAAAAACAGCCACTGTGTTTGTGTGTGTTTGATAGAAAGACTGTGACAGGGCATGGTTAGGAAATGTGTGTCTGTTAGAGAATTCTCTGTAATTACATTACCTGGTCCAACCCAGTTCCTCCTCTCATTTTAATCAGCAACTCTATGCTGTAAGTAAGACACTTCAGTTCTCTGCGAACAGTGGAATATTATACAATAGCTGTGGCTGCCCGGTGATAATTCTTAGATAAAAGCAGCTCTAATTTCATCCAAACCACAAAGTCATGTTGTACGGGAAACACCTTAGCAGAACACAGGTCAGTCCTTGACTACACACAACTTTTGATCAACACAGATTTGGTGGTTTTTATAGACATTCTATTCAATTTTAAATTAAATCATCATTTACAACACAACAACATATTGTTATGCCAGTATTTTTTCTTTTTTACTCTACATAGGAGAAGAATTCACGTACTTTTCTTTCAATTTTCTACATTTATAGTGAGAAATAGAAGTGGTCTATAACTTAGATCAATTCTGGGTTCAGGATGCATATAATGACATTCTTGCCATCTTAAGTTTCCTATATTATTAACATTTATTTCCTTATAATTTCGGAGTAAATGACCACTTTTGTGTCATGTCCATCAGTATAAATCTTTAGCACAGACCTGGGCATTTTTACGGCTTCTTTCATCTGCCTGTCTGAATTATTTATTTAATTTAAATTTAACCGCAAACAGGGCTTTGCAATGCACAGATCTGATATTGTGAGTCAACAAAAGGGGACTTTCATATATAATGCCTTTGCGCGTTTAGTTTAATTATTTTAAATGGAGATGGTCGGGTTCAGCGTGCAAATAGGAAGGGATGCACATGCTGTATGTCACGCTCACGTTTTTCAGGCACCGTGAGTTGAAAAAATCTAAATATTCAGAGTGCCACTAGCGAACCACAAGTCATGTGACAGGAACTAACCAGGCAGCCTCACACTTATATGGAATTACACAGTAATAAAGGTTGGCTAATTATTTCAGATTAACAATTTAACAATACAGATACAGATCCTCTCTCAGTGATGATCATTACATCACATATCCACCTCACATTCAACCAGACTTCAGTGCATTTGTTCAGGCTAGAATTCTCTCACAGAAAAATCTATATGTGAATGAATGAATAAATAAATAAATAAAATTAAGAAATAAAGAAATAAATATTAACTAAGGTGAAGCAATCAAAACTCAATGGCATTTATATGAAGTGGATATTGTGATGCTGGTCTTTAAAGTACTTTTCGTGTAAATATTTTTTTAAACTTTAGATTTTTAAAAAATGTTTCAGAGAATGAACATCCACCCCCCCCCCCCCCCACCCCCGCTTTGGCATGATAGACACATTGAAGACGACTGGAAAATATAAAAACAAAAATATGTAAGTAACCAGATTTAAGAGCTGGGGTCCGTTCTTCATACGTGGATTACTCAGTTAGCTGGATTTGGATATTAACGATTTGACACGATCCAGAATCGTTTCGTTCTTCAAAGCTGATCCGAGAGTTGTTGACATAGCAACAGTTCTGCTAGCTTAAACCTGATCGGGAGCAGGTTCAGTTTATATAAACAGGATAAGATCGGCTCAGTTCAAGCAAAGATAATAGAGAAGGTATGTACCGAATTCTGATATTTTTTACAATAGTAGTTATATACACTTGGGAAAATAGTAACTATTTTAAATATATATACAAAGTTATAGTTATTAATAAAATAAATAAAGTTATACATATTAATAAAACTTATGCAATCTGCACTCTCGAAATGAAAGTACAAAGACTGCCACCTGCTGGTGCAAAGAGAAAACATGAACTTTTTAGATCGCTTTAGTACAATTTGTGTATAATAGAAATGCACAATGTGTGACTTTTTAAAAAAATAAATTATACATTAATGCAGTCATAAACATGTTTTGACAGTTAATATGCCAGTGATTATGCTTAACAAAAGTTGCAGACGCCTTTACCAATATCAAACTGCTTTTGAAAACATCCAGTTATTCCATACAGCGATTAAAAAAACGGCTATTATAATAAAGAAAATCTTTTCTAAATGTAGAACTAAATACACTGATATGCATTGAAATACATGATGAATACTCTTGACACATGAAAGAGTAAAGCCTGCAGCTCACAACAAATGTGGAAGGTTATTGCGTATCATATTTAACAAGCCGTTTACTGCTAATTTGATGTAATTTTGCTCACATGGATAATTGAATATTAATCAGATGATGTCGTCACGCTGCTGTGCCGTCAGCCAATCTTTGCACTGCTGATCATGATTTCGAGGATCGATAGATCTGTCCTTCACAACACACGCAGCGATCTCAGATCAGTTCATCTAGACATTCTAATCTGATTCGCGAACTTGTTTGAAGAACCAAATTAGCGAGAGATCAGTTATCAAGATTAAAAGATCCAGGATCTGCCAAATCATCTTAGATCATTTAAGCGAGGTACGAAGAACGGACCCCTGAATTTAAAAACAAAAATCTAATGTATATTGCTGATAATAACATAATAATTCATATAGAAGTTGCCAATATGTTTCATACAAATGTATTGTGATTAATACATTTAAGAATGGCTAAATGTTTTATATCATTATGTAGAAAAAGAAAGGCATATTTAAAGTCAAATGTAATTTACAGTTTTTCTCAGTCGCTTTGGTGCGTTTCTCACAACACTAGTGCATTGTTGCACAACAGTTAATGCATTTCTCAAAACAATTAGTACAAACTGCAAAACCTAGCTGATAACCTGCAAAAGTGTGTCACATGCTCAAAATGGATAGTTCATTCCTCAAAAGCAAGTATTCATGTCAATCAAAGTGTCAGTATCATCAAAATGAAAAGTCCTGACACCATTGTTTATGAACAAGATAGTCAAATGGCTTAGTCATGTTTTTATTATGACAGTTTACTCTCTACATTTTTTCAATGCAAAAAAGTCAGATTTTGGTGACACTTCTTGAAAATGCTCAAGACAGCACTATATACTATTTGCACAGCCATTTGAAAACTATAGTAAAGTTAGACATCACTGCATTGAGTGAGTTATCTGAGTACAAGACACTGAATATGTATGTTTCACATTTTTACTGCATTTGCTCTTTGCAATCCTAATTTATTCCCAGCATTGTGCAAAATACTGTAATAAACACACCCTTATTTACAACAAAACTCCCTTTACGTAGAGCTGTGCACAACTGTAAACAATATTGCAGTACATATTGGAACTGAGCCTACAACATACACAGGTCTGTAAATCATTCATCAAATTGTTCAATTTTTTGCATCCCTTTTGCATCCTTCCTCCTTACCCTATCCTTTTTGTTCAATTTTCAGGAAAATAAAGATTTAAATTTGTTTTATAAAATTTGTTTGACAGATTTTGACAACTAGTTCAACATTTTTGTATGTAATGACTCAAGTAATGAAATGAAGACTAATAGTTTTATATGGAATGACTATTCAGCATTCACAAGTTTAGTTAATTTTGACTGACATGACATAAGCAGATGATAATGTTATAAACAGCAGAGAGTTGTATGAAAGCAATTGATGCATGTTCAAAAGCATTTGCAATTTGTTGAAAAGAATGAGAAACTGCTACTAGAATGTGCACAAATGACTATTTGTTTTGAGAAATGCATTACCTGTTGTGCAAATATAAATAGTGTAGTGAGAAATGCACCAAAGCGACTGAAAAAAACTGTAAAGCTCAGTGTGTATGACTTCACATTTTTGGCCATACATAATTATTTGTGCATAATAAGCGCATGCAGTATTTATGGAATACAGTATTTACAGAAGCTGTCAATAAAAGGGGGGGGGGGGGGGTGTTAGTGCCTAGAGACAGACAGAAAGATAGATAGAATGTTAGAACAATGGATATCATGTTACAATGATAGACATAATGATTTCACTTTGGACTGACAGACAAATAAATAGATAGATAGATAGATAGATAGATAGATAGATAGATAGATAGATAGATAGATAGATAGATAGATAGATAGATAGATAGATAGATAGATAGATAGATAGATAGATAGATAGATAGATAGATAGATAGATAGATAGACAGACAGACAGACAGACAGATAGACAGATAGATAGATAAATAGATAGATAGATAGATAGTTGGATGGATGGATGGATGGATGGATGGATGGACGGATGGATGGACGGATGAATGGTTGGATGGATAAACGGATGGATAGAATGATGGATAGATAGATGGATGAATGGAGGGATGGATCGATAGACAGTTTTTGTTATGTCATCTTTAGGTGTTTAATTAAGCAAAGAGTTATATAATTAAGAATTGACTGGAAATCAATGCATTAATTTGCAACATATCAATCAAATCGAAGACTATAAAATAGTTCTCGATGGATTCATATTCTGCAATTTGGGATCACCAGGGGCCATGTGCTTTATTAGAGTGGGCTGCTCGTCTTGGCCTGCTCTTTTACAGATCTTGAAAGGTAATGTTTTCATATTGAATCGGATTCTACGACGATTCCCTTCTGTGTCTGTTCTGTGGGAGTTCTTATTAAATGCCAGTATTCACTGCCAGGGTGAGTCACTATACAGTCTCTGAGGTTTAACACATCCAAGAAAGACTCCGGTGCAAGAGATTCTGAATGTTAGCGAGTGCTAGAAACACCAGCAAGATAATGAACATATTTTTAGAAGCGAAAGCAAACAACTGAAAATAGTAGTGTTGAAGCCACAGTGTATAATTTCCACACCACTGATAATCCAATAATGACTGTTTCTGAATAGGTTTCTCAAGCACACCTACTGTACATTTTACTGCCATGAAACTGTTTGAGTCAAACACTGATACGTTAGATTAATAATCTAGTTTAAAGATAGTTTACTAACTCATCTCAACACACAGGAGAAATTATTTTTAAATCAAGAAAACTGCACAGATCAGCACGAATGCTTTCACAAAGCATTGCTTGTTCATAAAAAAGCATTGCATGCTCATGAACATGCGTGTCAGTAGTGCTGAGGATAGCAGAAATGACAGGTTTAATTGTTTATGCTCGCTGCTAAGTGTTCTTGTCCTTTGAGAGGACATATTATCCTATGAGATCTTAATTAACAGTAACTGAGGGACATGGCCATTTGTAATCGATGTGTTTTGAGTGTGCAAATAAAGGGCTCACAGGACATACATAGAAACGTTTACAAAAATTAATTTTTTACATGTGTAAACAACAATTTAAGACACACCAAAAGCATACTGTTTTTAGCCATTATAAAACAGCATAACTGCTAGTAATGTTTGTACACAGCAGTTCAGTAAATGTTAGTGAAGGTTCATATTTGGTAACTTATATTTCAAGCGCAATATTGCCAGTTACTGTTTGTGTTTCTTTTGTAGTTCCTAAAAAAAAATTGGCCCAGACGAATTGTTGGTGTTTTTATTGTTGACTGAACCAGTGCTTTAGTCAACAGTTAAATTTCAGTCAACAAATTGACAGAGCGAATAAATCCATTGTTAACTATTAAAAGCAGTGTGTTTTTGGGGGAAAAAAACTGTTTAGTGAAAGTTCCAATGTCTCCCATCATAAAGAGAGTGGCTGTGTCTGATATTGCCTTTAAATAGTACACTATTCAGGGAAACGAACATTTATGGTGGTGTCCATTTATGCTTAATTCCTGTCTTGCCAATAGATGGCACCTGCAGCTGAATCATAGTAATATAGCATAATTTTTAGTTGATTATTCAATTGTTTATTCATGTTAGTTTTCATGACAGTTCAAAGTGCTTGGGCATTATATTGGTACCATGGGAAGGGATAAGTAAACCATGCAGAGTCACTTTAAATTATGTGTTTTTATTCAACAACTATGCTACTAAAGTAATATATTACTATTTAAATGCATTGCTTAATATAATGCATTAATGTCTACATATGTTTTTACATTGTACTTTTATTTAAAAAATATTAATACTCTACTCTGATAACCATATACCACAAAACGTGTCTTTTTTTGCTGCATTCCAATTCACATACTTATACTACGCCACACGCCCTAAAATTATGTACTTTTTTTGTAAAGGAAAAGATTGTTATGCTGCTTAGTTCCGTCCCCTGTCAATCATCTCGACACATCATCTACATTTCTTTCATATTTAATTTCCTACCTTAGAAGCAGCAGTAGCAGCAAGGTAATTTGCCATTCACGAGTCCTTCATGTAGAGAAATCTCCTCAGCTCTTTTAGTAAAATGCATACAGGAGTTAATGTACAAACATATCTTGATATAAGTTCACAATGTTATTGCAGTTGAAATATAACACAGAAAATGTGATTTAAACATGTTCCAGTGGGCTAGATATTAGTTAACAGTCACAATTTCACTGTAGCCTCACTACTTGACAGTTGGTCTCGCGTGTCCGCCATGTTTGTAGTTTGTTTACTCTTTTTATGTGAGTTTGTAGTTCTAATCAAATTTACATCCAACATGCAATGTATTGTGGGCAATACATATTAGCGGTTAGAGTATTGACGCTTCTACACTACAAATTTTTAACCTCTGGCATACTCTTTTCAACATACTATGGTTAGGAACATACTAATGTTACAATACTATTTAGGATGTAGAGTATATGCGAATTGAGACGCAGCATTTATCTTTTTATCTTATCCCTCCTCAATGACAATATTTTATAGTATAACTTTTTTTTGAGTATGACTATGAGTAGAAAATTATCTCCAGATGTAAAAACAGCAAGTTACTACAGCTAACAATGAAAGCAATTATATAACTGCATCAATACAACTCAAAAACAGTAAAACTGCACAATGAGTACAGAAAGCAGAGTAGATCTGACTTAAATGTATTCATTTAATTTAATCAGAAATAATTGTAAATTTAAGTAACAATTCTAAGTAAAATATAAACAGATTACAGCTACTTGTGTATTTACTGTGGATTCTACTTCACAAGTAACAATCATACATGTTTTCCAATTAAGAATTTTGATGAAGTAATGCAATATGCATTAAAGGTCAAGTTTTTACATGGTCAGATGCCCACAGGAAGGTAGATTACTCTAAATTACCCCTATTAGAGCTGTTTTCTGACACTGGAGACAGGTAGCAGTTTCTGCTGTCATTGATCCACCACATGTCTTCATGCTGTTAATAGAAGCCCTTGTTCTTAGAAATTGTTTTAACACAATACACACACGCATCCTCACATACGCTGACAAACAAGCTTACAGCCACAGTCTTTGTGCACGTTGAGCAGTTTGAAATGATCAATGCATGTCTGTTCTTCCTGCCCCAGCTAAGCTGGCCAATGAACAAAGTGCCATTCTGTGAGCAGCAACAGAGAGAGCTGTATAAACAAGCGCTCAACCTCACCATCAGCACCCACTTTCTCCTCACTCAGACACATTCTAGGATTGTTTTCGGTCACATGTGTAAACACATCTCGCCACTCAGCTTTCACATAGGACATCATGCAAACAGAAATCCCACCAGGAACACACAAATACATACATTGTGAGAGTTTTATGGTGGTATGAAAATGTGTACCAACTGTTTTTTCACAATGTAATTGATCATTTGTGAATAACTGAGAAACCTCATGTTTCTTCCAAAATCAACATCACGTTTATTTAAATGGTTATTTCATGGAGATGGTAAAATCTCAGGAGTGTCCTGACCAAGACAGGCAGCCAAAATTACCCACACTGTATGCACAAACAGCAATTACAACATACCATACACTCACTCTAAAACCATGTTACCAATTAGAAACAATGACACACCATCAACTCAACCTCAATACTATGTCATTGTAATTTAAATCGACTGAAATCTGAAGACGCAGCATATTTAAAAAAGGTTTGACCAAACTCAGTTCTAACAAGGCCTATGAGATTTTACCTTGATTGTGAACGTAATAATACCAAATTCAATTCTTGAATTAAACAACAGAGATTGGCAATTTACCCAAATGGCTCTTTATATCAACAAATACCAATGCATTCTTCTACTAATATCTTTATTTTTATCAATATCCTTTATATTTTCACATCTACACATTACAGAATCCAATCAATGCACAAGTAAACATTATTTTATAACCACCCTTCCTCCTTACCCTATCCTTTTTGGACAGACCACTTGAATGGACCTTATTGCGAGGCAATGAGCTGTAATATTCAACAAGGCAAACAAAAAACCAACAAGTAAATAAAAACTGAAAAATAATAGATATTTTTCTAACATTTCTCACACAAAAACTCTTATTTCTAAAATAGCACAAGTTGGTTTTTAACTTTTCCTCAAATACCTAATATGTGAATCAAAATCACAATATATCTCAGTGTTGGGAGTAGCTCAGCTTCTGATGATACAATGTAGCTTTTCTAGTAGCTAACTACTTTTTCAGTACAGAGTTGTGGATTAACAACAGCTATTAATTTAGTGAATTTGCGGGGATCTGAAGCAGCATATCCTCATCTTACAAGATCACATACTACAATAGTGTATTACAGCCATCTATTTGTAAATCACACATGTCATGGGTTTACATTTGTGTACAGCTGAAGTCAGAATTATTAGCCCCCTGAATTATTAGCCCCCTGTTTATTTTTTCCCTGATTTCTGTTTATCGGAGAGAAGATTTTTTTTAACACATTTCAAAACATAAAAGTTTTAATAACTTATGTCTAATAACTGATTTATTTAATTTTTGCCAAGATGACAGTAAATAATATTTTACTAGATATTTTTCAAGACACTTCTATACAGCTTAAAGTGACACTTAAAGGCTTAACTAGGTTAACTAGGCAGGTTAGGGTAATTAGACAAGTTATTGTATAATGATGGTTTGTTCTGTATTGAAAAAATATATAGCTTAAAGGGGCTTATAATTTTGTCCCTAAGACATACTGTGAAATTTCTTAGCACCGTTAAACATCATTTGGGAAATATTTAAAAAAGAAAAAAAACATTCAAAGGGGGCTGTAATAAATAACAAGAGTTAAAATTCAATGCATGAAGTAAGAATGTTGTTTTTTTCTGGATTTAATTGCCGTAGTCATTCGTTTTAAGAACATTTGTGCTTAATTTAATTATTTTAATTGCATTGCTACATTTGTTGCAGTTTTGTACTTTGTCTTTTTACAGTCTGAGAAATTTGATTGTATCATAAAACATTTAGCCTTGTCAATATGATTGCATTGAAACTGTCTTAATTACCAAAAATATGTACATTTATTTACACTTTTTGTAATATACAAAACACCTTTGTAAAAACATACTTCAATGTAACTAATTACTTTTAGGAAGTAACTTGTAGAGTAGATATAGCTACTTTTTTCAGAAGGCGCTAATAGTCTTCAAATCAAATCACTTTTATTGTCACATCAGCAGCAGCACGTGTACTATGATGAGTGAAA
Source organism: Danio rerio (assembly GCF_052040795.2). Classification (NCBI taxonomy): domain Eukaryota; kingdom Metazoa; phylum Chordata; class Actinopteri; order Cypriniformes; family Danionidae; genus Danio; species Danio rerio. The sequence continues at coordinate 29,504,984 of NC_141040.1, read as the reverse complement.
AGCTTATAGGTGCTGGCTCCAGACAGTGCAAAATAAAGACGAAATAAAACAACACACTCCCTAAACACAAAACAACATACACTTAGTAATGTTGACAGTAATATGTAGAAGATAATAAATACGTGAAATACAATGAATGTTTCAAGAATAACACCCACTACACATATAGGCACAGATAGACAAGAACACAGTCCAAAAAAAGTGTGCTCATACATGTGTCTGACTGTTGGTGGAAAATTATTGTTGTTTTAAGTAAAGATTGGTTGAAGTGCAATGCATTCAGTGTATGCTTCCGGTTAGTGCATCCACACAAAGCACATAAAATGGTTTTTATGACCACCTAAGTTTAATTTCCTCAAGCTCAAGGGTCTTTGCTGATCACCCACTTTGTTTGCTACACATACTTTATTTTCCTGTTAAAAAAACAACATAAAAAATAAGGTATTTACAAAACTTAGTTTGACAGTAGCTCAGCAACTGTCTCTAGATGAGTAGCTTCTAGATTATCAAGCCACAGTTTTAAAGTAGCTTTCAATACAAGTATTTGCACCTTATACTCAAACACAGAAGTGATTTGTCTCCCTTGTGTCAACTGAAAATAAAATTTCTATAGTTTGTATCATTCAATATTCATCTTCATAGTGATTAGCATGCACGTTCTTAACCTGATTATGGTTAATAAGCTAACAATGCATATAAATGTGTTAACAGATGTTCCATTATCAGAGTAAGTTCTAAAAACATCTGAAGCATAATCCAAACTTCACAGCAAGATTCTTACCCCTTATGCTGTTTTCACCAAGCATATAAACGCTAAACCTGCTTTCTGTCAGCTTGTTAAACTGCACAGGTGTAATACTGCAGAGAGAGAGAGAGCGCACGACAATATTTTTACTTGCAGACAATCAGCAGTAACCCTTGTTGAGCAATTTTGTGTTTAATAGAAGGCTTGGATAAAACAACTCTAATTTTGGGCTGTCAGTGAAAATCTAACGATAACAAAAACTAGATTAGTCATATAATTTATTCCTGTGTATTTAAATTTAGATTTGATGTCTATTAGATTTTCACTGACATCCCAAATTTAGCCTTTTGTAGTCAAACTAAGTTTGGACATCTTATTTTGAACAAAAAATGCTTGCTGTGAAGGGGTGTGTGTAGTAGTAAGTGGAAATATCAAAAAGTGTCAAAGTCTATTTAAGTTATGGGCATGTTCGTTGGTGTTTTCAAATATCAGTACCATTTTGTAAAATTGCTTAGTACACCTTTTAGTTTATTATGCTAAGTATTGTGCTTTAATTTAACTAACACCAAATTAATTGACTTAATATTAAGTCTTGCACATGCATTCAGGTTACTGGATGAAAATCTGGATTCAAAAAACAGATTTTTTATGAGTTATGTTGTTGGTATGCATGTAAAGGTGCTCAGTGAGCACACAGCACCGCTATGAGCATTCTTGAGTTCTCTTTGCACCTGTGCAATGTGACACCTGACTCCAGGTAATAGCGCAGCTCCACAGTAACAGCAGGCAGGTGGAACAGCCACACATTCATACACGCTTACATTCTAGCTTCTTACCCACATAAATCCACAAGCAGGTAAGCCTTTATTCTTGTGTACTCATTCCGTCGCGTATGTAATCAAGTCGGGGGGTTTTCTTCTCGTAATGCATGTTCGCATGATACAGCTAAACACAATAGGCCTCTTATTCTGCCTTTATCTCTTGGCAGCTCCACATCCTCAAAGACCCGTTGTGGATTTCTTATTAAATGCATTGCAATTAAAAGAAATGTTTGACGATTTTATGATAACATTGTGTTATCATAAGCACGTATATGTATTTTATTGAAATTTCATTGCATTTTACCCATCCAGAGTTTATTTTAATATTTGTTAGTGGCTGAAACACACTATATTTGGTTGATACACATGCTTGTAAACTGTATCACATGATTACTCTACAACTCTACCCTGAATATATAGTTTCAGACCTAATAGTATAGAGTATACACAGTATATTTGTGTGTTCTTTGTGGAGTAGTGTTACGCCATTCAGTGCTTTGGCGTCAGTAAGATTGTGCTTTTTAAAATAAATTAATACTGTAATTGAAGGAAGAATGTGTTAAACTGATCAGAAGTGAGAGAAAAGACATAAATCAGTTAAACAAACGAATTAAATCAGTTTCAAATAAATGCTTTTATTAAAACTCTGCAAGAAATGATTAAATATTCAGCTATTGTCAATATTGATAAAACTAGGGAATATTTCTTTAGCTGATTTTATTTATATATAAAGTATAAAGATTAAACGGTAAAGGAAAATCAATGCGAATTCATGGTGAAGATATGTTTTTATCTGATAAGTAAAATTAATATTTGCACACATTCCATATTTGTATGCTTAAAATGTCAGAAACACAAAACTTTTCTTGTCTTGTTACATTCAATGAGAAAAACTTGTATTTTAATAACTGTCACAAAACAGTAGTTATTTAAAGTGTAAGTGTTTTGCCTCTTGAGGCTTGAATCTGGCTCCTTTTCACAATGATGCTTCTAGCTGGAATTCATGCTCTACCTCTGTGAAGTCTAAACCCCACCTACTTTCATCTGATTGGCCATCTCAGTCATTTTGACATTGACGAGTGTTGTTAGAGGTAGATCAGCTTGAATATGTAACTTTTAAACTATTTTGTCATCCTAACAACAGACAGAGAGATGCGTAATGGAGTGCAGCGGAGCAGTGCAAGAATTTCAAACATGATCTGGTGTGTGTTTGGTGGTTACAGCCCTAGCTTAATAGCTGCTGAAAATTCAGCTTTGCCATCATCACATAATTAAATGGTGTGTAAAATTGTAAAGTAGAACATTCTTTTTGAAATTGCCATATTTTTTACAGAAAATGAAAACTTACAGATCACAAATGTTTGAATGGAAACTGCATAAAAATATATTTATTTTATAACTTACTGTAAAAACCTGAAGGAAGTAAATGGGAAATGTGATGTCAGAATTGCACAAAGAATTATCTTCTTCTTCTTTTTTTAAGTTAATGGTTAAAGGTTGCTCAGCCTACATTAGATTAGCCACTTGTAGATTCACCCAACCTTTTGCACACTTTTTCTTTTCCAATCCTAGATAATTGGCTTGGAAAAAGAGAAAAGGGCTGTGACTGCAGAGCTTACTCATGTCTGTGACAGCAGATTATGTACTGAGTGAAAATACAACTACTGAGAGTTGCATAAAATGTCTGAAGGATCAGGAGTAGTGAAGTAAAAAGGAGTATGTTGAGCATAACCTAAAAATGTTTAAAATCCCAATTAATTTTATATCTGTATATTAATATACTTAATATATGACTGCTATATTATAAAGGAAACTCGATGTCACAAGCACCATGTCTCAAATTAGTAACAGGTCAATTAGTACAAAAACATGTTTAAAAATCTATAACCCACACATAGAACCATTGTTTTAACAGTTTACTAGAAGTTTCCATATGTTAACATTAATAAACTGTATGAGGTAACAAGAAAAGTTTAGTTATAGCATTAACAAACACAATGTATAGTGTTAATTATGTATTTTTTTTTAATATTACATAATGGAATTGAGCTAACAAAAAGCAGTAAAGGACAGCTGCACGTTTATTAAATTATGTTAACTATTATTAATGAATATTGTAACTCATTTCTTGCTTATTGTTAATGTTAAATTAATGCACCATATTTTGGAAGAAATCTGTATAAATCATGCCCTCCAAACAAAATGTACTTATATATTATACATATATACATACATAGGTCTCAAAAAAGAATTTTATAAATATGTAAATATACAGTGCTATCGGAAAGTATTCGTAGCGCTTCACTTTTTCCACATTTTTTATGTTACAGCCTTATTCCAAAATGGATTAAATTAGTTTATTTCCTCAAAATTCTACACACAATACCCCATAATGACAATGTGAAAAAAAAGATTTTTTTAAATTGTTGCAAATTTATAAAAAAAAAAAAAAAAACTGAAAAATCAGATGTACATCAGTATTTACAGCCTCTGATCAATACTTTGTTTATGCACCCTTGGCAGCAATAACAGCCTCAAGTTTTTTTGAATATGATGCCTCCAGCTTTGCACACCTCTCTTTGGGAATTTCCTTTTGGGAAGTCCACTTTGCAGTTACTCTCAAGCTCTATCAGGTTGGATGGGAAGCAACGCTGTACAGCCATTTTCAGATCTCTCCAGAGATGTTCAATAGGATTTAGGTCTTGGCTCTGGCTGGGCCACTCAAGCACATTCACCAAGTTGTTGTAGAGGCACTCCATTGATATTTTGGCAGTGTGCTTTGGGTCATTGTCCTGCTGGAAGATGAACCGTCGAAGCAGGCGTCCGTTGAGCACTCTGAAGCAGGTTTTCAATCAGGATGTCTCTGTACATTGCTGCAATCATCTTTCCCTCTATCCTGACTAATCTTCCAGTTCCTGCTATTGAAAAACACAGCTTAAGAGCGGTGGTACGTGTGCTCGTGACATATCTGTCTAGACTATTTAAGGACCGGGTGCGAGACGCGCGATTTCTGGGAGATTATCATTCATTTGCGAGCATCCGGGAGTCTCTATGCAGAGAACATCTGGGAGACTTGGGATGTCTGAAAATATTTTTCACTTACAGATGATGGAGGCCACAGCACTGATTGGAACTTTCAGAGCAGCAGAAAATTTTTTGTAACCTTCCCCAGCCTTGTGCCTTGAGACAATCTTGTCTCGGAGGTCGACAGACATTTCCTGTGTCTTCATGCTTGGTTTGTGCTTTGACATGTACTGTCAACCCTGAGACCTTATATAGACAGGTGTATGCCTTTTCAAATCATGTCCAGTCAACTGAATTTACCACAGGTGAACTCCAATTAACCTGCTGAAACATCTCAAGAATGATCAGTGGAAACAGAATGTACCTGAGCTCAATTTAGAGCTTCACTGCAAAGGCTGTGAATACTTATGTACATGTGATTTTTCAGCTTTTTTATTTTTATTAAACTTGCCACATTTTCAAAAAATCTTTTTCGAATTGTGATTATGGGGTATTGTGTGTAGAGTTTTGAGAAAATAAATTAATCTATTTTGGAATAAGGCTGTAACATAAACAAATGTGGAAAAAGTGAAGCGCTATGAATACTTTCCGGGTGCATTGCAGTATTATTTATGTTTTATATTTAAATATTAAATATTTCCCCAAAAATAATTTCAGCAATGTTGCAATAAAACAGAAATTATTGAATAATGTTAAAATACTACTTGCATGTTTTATATAATGACATGTGAAGTTATATTTTCAAATACATAAACTTTTGGACATACATATAGCCCATAAAGTGCTGCAGTGTCTTTTTTCTAAGCAGTACTATTTATTGTTTTTATTGAATCCGAAAAAGAATGTGACAACTAGCTCTGGTCTGGCTTATGTATATAACTGCAAGTTACGCTGCTGCCGGCTCAGTTCATAAGAGCAATGATTGGATCAGAATTACCTGGTTCATAATGCTGAAGTCAAGCTGTGAAAGGCAACCCTGACATCCAATAAGATCTTATGGGCTACCGATGACAGATCTGTGTTCCATCCGATCTCCATGACCATCATTCATCCAGATCAACACAATTAAGTCTTATCAGCATTCATATTTTCAATAAGCACACATAAGATATGGCATGCTATCATTATTTCAGTAGAGAGAACTGTAAGATGTGATTCAATTGTTATATTTTTCCCTAAAGCACCAAGGAGCAGCAACAGAGCTTTGTAAATCAAGGTGCAGAAGGTTGAATCCATGTTCCCTAAGGTTTTCCTTCAGTGGTGTGCAGCTCTTTCCAGCTGCGCGGCTGAACTAGGTAAAAGTGTGCTGTTGTGCCCAGTAAGCACAGGCGTCTAGGCCAGCTTTGCTATTCGCTGTGCACTCAGCCATCCCATTTTGCTTCAGTGATTTCTTGCTGCACTTTCAAGCCTCCTCATTGTACTAGTGAAGCTATAGCTTGCTTTCATAATAATAGTATATGGCTCAAGATCATTTTGCATTACGTGTGATTTGCTTAATGTGCAAGGCATTACTGTCAGCTTTAAGCTCTGTTGCAATGTAGCTTGTGTTTACTGCTCCGACTCACATCATCATCTGGCATGTGATGCAGCGCTGATGATCTGGATATATAAGAACTTCCTTAAATGTAACTGTTGTTAATGTAATAAGCTCATGTTGTTTTCAGCTCTGCATGGGAATCAATATAGAAGGAAATCTTATCTGCTAGGAAATGTTTTAGTGAGATTGTAATTCTTGTCTGTAATACATTAATTTAGACTATATTTGTAGTTTACATGTACACGCAAGGCAACATATATTTTTAAATTTTTTAGGTTAATCAGGTTTCAACAATTTTTTTTTAAACTTATATAAAGTTTTAACTTAATATTTTTAGTCAGTTTGATGGATGCAATTTACTAGAGAAGATAATTTTTTACAGTGTAACTTAAAGGGCACCTATTTTATGCCTTTTTCAAGTTTTAAGATACAGTAAGTGTTTTGTGTCTCCAGAATGTGTCTGTACTGTTTCAGCTCAAAACACCCATCAGATTATTCATTATACCTTTCGGAATGTTAGGTTTCCTGCTATGAACACATTGTAGCTGTTTTTGTGGCCTGTGCCTTTAATTCTAGTTCTCCTTGCTCACCGTTCCCACGTGCCTGTCAGAGTGTGCTTCAGGCCCCTTTCACATTAATAAGTTTTAGTTTGAAAACGCATAAGTTTTGTTACTGTTATACTATCCGTCCACACTACCCCGGAGTTTTCAAGCCCTGAAAATTTAACTTTTTGAAAATGCTGAAGAGGCCGTTTTCATTTTAAAACGCTACTGCTCCGTGTCAGTGTGGATGGGGGAAAATGGAGACATCTGAAAACGGAGGCAGGGCTGCAGACATTTGCTGTCTGATTGGGGCTTTTTCCTCAATATTAAGTGGCCTAACAAAGTTCAGTCTTGCATCCTCTCCTTGTGAGTTCAGACTTCGCAAGTTTGATATGGAAAACAAACTCCAGAGGACACGTCGGGTAAATCTTCAAAGGGAAAAGTGAGTGTACTTTATAGTCTCATTCGCATCACCCTGGATACGTTGTTTCACTTTCTTAACTATAAAATGAAAACATGATATGACAAACTGCCTATTTTCATTTTTATATTAGCAACTTAACAGACAGGTTGAGGCGTCATGTAGGTACATATTTAGATAATCGTCATCTTCGCTGTATGCATATTTTAACAAACGAAGCCTATAACACAATTGCCTCCTTTCATTTTCCTTGACAATACAAACATAACATCGTTACATGAATTAATATGTTGTCATATCTTTGTGCTCAGCCAAAACAAGCTATCCTTGATGAACAGTCTGACATCACAGCTCTCATCGCTGCAGTGCATGCCAGAGTGTGTGTGTATGTGGTCACGTGATGTGCGTTTTCAGCAGTGTAATGTGGACAGAAAGTTGTTCAAAAATGCTAGGTTAAACGCCAGTGTGGAAGCAGATCTTTTTCATTCTAAAATGTCGTTTTAAAACTAAAACACATTAGTGTAAACAGCGCCTTAATCTCCACCTCGGTTTAATAACCAGCACAGTGACAGACATGAAGGAAGCAGATCTCACGTAATGTTTGTGAGAAATACTAGAGTAAGACCTTTACCAATAATTATTTGATGTATTTGTTGTGGAGGGATAGAAGCGTCTGCTTTTATAATTGTACTGACATGCTGCTGTGGTAATAAATGGTAAAATTGTTGTAATTTATCACAAACATGCACTGTTGTAAAAACGTTTTATACTTATAAAACCCATTCTTGATCACAGTTGATGATGATTGATGATCACAGCGAGCTAAACAGATCTTTTAACCTTAGATGCTTTGCGCTGATCCTGTCTTGTTGATATGATTATACGCATTACTACAGAAACATGTTAATACGTGGCTGTAAATCAATTTGGTGGGCAGGGAAACCGCACTCCTACGTCATGTTGCTGTGGTCCTCAAAATGGGAGGGATTTGGATCCTATTTTAACGTCAGGAAATTAAAAAGACTCATTGCCTTTAAATCACCTCAATATGACTGTGGGCACACTATACCTGCACATAGTTCTGTCTAAACAGCTTACAAAAGATAATTTTCATCTCAGGTGCCCTTTAAAATAGTGTCTGCGTCCTTTGCAGCAGAAATGTTGCTTAATTAATGCTATTATTTGTAAGATAACTTCTGGAAAGTCAGCCTTTTAGTCAAACTTCTTCACAAAGCTATATCAAAAACAACTTAGACTTTTCATCTTTTTGTCTTTTTTGTTTACCAAGCTGCAGTAATTTAATAAAAAATACAACAAAAATAGCAATATTATGTGGAAAAAATGAATTAAAATGGCTTTTTTTCTGTTTAAATATATGTTAAAAGGTAATTTATTGTCAAAGTTTATTCATTGTCAAAGTGGAAATTTAAATCAGTCACATCATGATAAAACAGAAATTATTTTAATATGAGAAAAATATTTATAGCTGTGTTGTGCAGCTTAATATTTTTAAAGAACATTTGAATACTTCTTTGTAGATTGTTTGATCTATACCAAGATTGTATTATAACATTTACTGCCACCTTTAATCAATGTAATGCATCCTTGTTGAATAAAAGTACTGATTTCTTTCAAAAAAAGAAAAACGTATTTACTTCAAAATGTTTGAACAGTATTGTATGTGACTTTGGTCACTAACTTTAGCCATTAGCTTCTACAGAAGATCACTAGCATATCATTATCTGTCATGAATACTATTTGTGATACGTAAGACCACTCAGTGGATGTGCTGTATTGGCTTTTCAAAATCTTTTAGGGCAACTATGAAATATCTTATGACTTACAATAATAAGCCAGATAGCTTTCAGGTTCAGAAATTAGAGGAACATTTTCCAGGAATCCACTTAGAGTCCATTTTAATGCCCACTGGTTTGATCAAACAGAGGCAGGTCTGGGCTAGATGTTTGTGATAAAGGGTAGAGCTGCTCACTGAGCCTAGTAGTAAGGTCAGTTTCTAGAATTAAACTTCAGCAGTGAGATAAATTAGCACCGTTGCAGCTAGCGCTAACATACTGCAGGCTTTTCTAGGGTGTTTTCAGAGTCCTGCTGCAGTGCATGTGGCTGCGTCTTGTGCTTTTGCCATCATCGTTTTGTCTGGTGCTTCCTCTTTCACCCGCACAACACAAACACGATCATTCACTAACATGCGCATGTGAGTCAGAACATGACAAACATGGTCACAGTTTAAAGCACATGTACACTCGTGTCGCAGGTGCACAAACACATCTGGATGGGCATCACAAACAAACACACACACGTTGATCTATTCAAATGAAGCTTTTCTCCTCACAGCTGAGCCTTTTCACACAGTGAGACTTTCAGAATGACCCTGCGAGCCGTTAGAGGACACTGTCTTCTTACACAAAGGGAACAAAACAAACTCGTGCATACGGATGACACAAGGCTGTAATCATTTACAGTTTTTTGTGTTTAACAGCAGTGCAATGCTGTGCTGCCAAAAGGTTTTTGTCTGCCAGAAGGAATGCAGGTTTTGAGGCAATGTGTTTTGTTAACCAATGACAATGACATTTTAAATCTTGGCTTTTTTTGTCCTTTGAACATATGTAGAGTCCCAGAAGCATACGGAAGAAACCTTGTTTGCTTTAATTCAGGACTGGTGAAATTAGTATTACCCAATATAACTTAGGCATACAGTACATTTTACAGGAGTATTTGAACTTAATCAGTTATAATTTGTTGACAAAATTCACATTTAGCTTCATCTTGCAGTTACTCATATGGAGAACCCATTAACATAAGATGGAAGACAAAGTGCTTTTTAAATAGGCATTCATTTTAATCATGCACATATTGCTGACCAGGAACTGACTGATGCGATAATGCACTGTGCACTGACCAGCAGTGTTTATTATAGATATAGACTGGAATTACACACTAATATACAAATACTGACACACAAACAGGAAATGCAATCTCACTGCAAATCGTAATTTTTTAATTTATGGGTTATTTTATATGGATGTGTATGAGCTCATCCATACATTTCAGTACAATTTACTCATTCCTTAGTTAATTAAGTGTGAGGTTTGGGGGCACGCAGAATGTTTTGCACAAATAAAATTTTATGAATTTGTACAACTAAGCCAGTTTTCTGACAATATGATAAACAATTATGTTTACTTGTGAGATCAGACTGGAAAGTAAGAAGCTTGGAATAGTATGTATGCACACTAGAAAAACTAAATTACTGATGCTTTGACAAGCAGCTTCAATATAGTAATTTCTTATTATTTATTTTGCAGTTAGTTTACTCACATTTTCAAATTTCATTTTATTATTCAATGCTTTTTTTCAGTTTTAGTCATTTTAGCACTTTAACTAATTTCTGCTCTTTGTTATTTTAACAATTCTATACAGTCAGCTGATTATTATCAAAGGATTATCAGAATCTAATATCATAATTAAAAATGGCTTGGCATCTAATGTCTTATGGTATCCAAAGTCTTTATTGTATATTGCTGGCCAAATGACAACTACATATGCATACAACTACATAGCATATAAAAAACCAATTCAATAGTTGAAGGGTTAGTTCACCAAAAAAATTAAATTCTGTTATGAATTACTCACCCACATATCGTTCCAAATTCATATTCAAAACACAAACGAAGACATTTCAGATGAAATCTGAGAGATCTTTCATAGACAGTGACAATCTAGAGATGTTCAAAGTCTGGAAAAGAAACCAAAACATTGTCAAAACATTACATGTGTCTTCAGTGGTCAACTGTAATCATGTGAAGCTTAAAGAGCACTTATTGTGCCAAATAAAACCGTAAAATATACTTAGTTTCCCTCACAGGCCATCAGGGTGTGCATTTACTATGGGCAGTATGATATATTTACCATTAGAGGCAGCAGTGCAACATTCAAGCACCATATTTCTGATTGTAAATACACACAACCTGATCTGATGTGGAAAATGTAGATGTTTTTTAAGCTTCACAAGATTAAAGTTACATATTACATAAAAAACAGGATTTTGTTTACACAATGTTTATGCAAAGAAAATTATCAACCAAAGCTGCAGTACATTATTAAATTATGACCAAAGAGACTGGCATATGTCTTGACTCATGTGCAACCAAGTCAAGTTTACAGTCCTATGTAAAGCACAGGTTTGTGATCAGCCTGCAGGATGGGAAATTGCTTTCCCAAATTCTGCAATAGTATCTGGATGCTGCTTTGATGATGAAAGCTGAGATAGCATATCTCAGTGATGCAATGTCAGACACAATGCACTCAATGGAGCTAGTGATGTCACTCTGAGGGGTTGGCTTAGGGGTTGGGTTAGATAAGCACATTAAAAAACATCGGCGGCAGCCCAGATTGCACTGCACCAGGTCTGCATCCAGACCCCTCTCCAATTCTTAGCAAATTCCCACTGTTGTGAGAAAGAAATTACCCTGTTTTTTTGCAGCCAAGAGATGACAAGAAATAAGCCCAGGACTAAAGGTAGACTAGATCAAAGAGATTATAAAATTAAAACAGAAACAAAGCACTAAACAAAAATGAGAGTTTGAAGGCTAAAAAGGGGAAGTGAAATGTGAAATGTACACAGAGAAGTGTTTCATGATCTCTGTAATCCTCTCTTTCTTCTATTATTGTCATCTCCTGCTTCCATTTTCTTTTCAGACTTGCACACACAAACACATCAATGAGAAAAAGCCTCTGTGCTCACATTTACTCCACTTTACCCATGCTGCAGCCTGTCGTAAAGCATGTCAATGGACAGTAAGGAGGCTCTGCTTGAGGAGCTGGTAGAGGTAACAGTATCCCAAACCACAGGTAAACAACAACAGTGTGAGCTTTTCTGAGAACAGGCCTGCTCTTAAAGTCACAGTGCAGTAAATTAAAAGCATCAAAGACTACGTTTTTCCTATTTTTCAGACTATTCAGCACTGTTTCTTTAAGAAGTGTGTGGTGTTTCAAATTGTGTGCTGTGCCTGTGTGTCTTTAAAGGAATAGTTCATACAAAAATGATCAATAGTTAATCACCCACATCTTTATAAATATGACTTTCTTCTGTAGAACAAAAAATGGGAAATTTTAAATGATTGGTGTGGAAATGATTTATCAAGCAGTCACAGTGAATGAGCACTGGAGCTTCAGAAAGACAAAAAAAAAAAAACCTGATGTGATTTATTTGATGAATTCTAAAGGTGTAGTTACGTTAGCAATAATGATTAGCATAATGAAAAGGCTGGATTTTTTTTTGTGTCCAATCTTTGCAGATAAACAATAAATGGAGCTAGACCTAAAACTAATTATTGGTGACAACGGAGGCCAGTCAATAAACAAACTATTACATTTTCACTGTCATGTTGATAGATGAGGTAATTAATATTACACTATTATAGGGTTGCACAGTATATATAAATATTTTAAGCATCACACTGGAAGCAGTAAGTTCTGTCCACAGACAAACAATGCAGTTTATTTAGTTTGTATCTGTTTTACTCTATTTAGCTGTGCTTTTACTTGTTTTGTCATACAAAACCACCCCATTCATTCTAAATATCACATTCTTGTCAAATAAAAGTGTTTAATTGACATTGGGAAGTTGTTTTTATAGCACTCTTACTTGTATACTTATAATTATAAAGTAAATTTGAGACTGCAGTATATAGGCTTTAAAGATCAGTGTTGGGTGACTTACGTAATTACATTACTTTTCTAACTAACGAGTAAAGTAATGCATCTCTTTTAAATATTAAGTATTAACATTTGAGTTACTTAAAAAAATGTAAGGCAAGTTTAGTTAATTAGCTTTTGGCATCACGGTGGCGCAGTGGGTAGCACAATCACCTCACTGCAAGAAGGTTACTAGTTCAAGCCCTGGCTGGGTCAGTTGGCATTTCTGTGTGGAGTTTGCATGTTCTCCCCAAGTTGGTTTTCTCCAAGTGCTCCAGTGTTCCCCACAAGTCCAAAAACATGTGCCGTAAGTGAATTAGGTAAGCTGAATTGTCTGTAGTCTGTGTGTGAATGCAAGTGTATGGGTGTTTCCCAGTGATGCGTTGCGGCTGGAAGGGCATCCGTTGTGTAAAATATATGCTGGATAAGTTGGCGGTCCATTTATAATAATATTTAATAATTATATAATTAATAAAGGGACTAAGCCTAAAAGAAAATGAATAAATTATTGAATAAATAAATAATTAGCTTTTTAAAAGTAAATTGTTGAGTTAAAATTGAGATGAGAGAATGCGTTCATTATTTTGAAGACATGGAAGAAAAAAAAAATGCTCTTGAAAATGGTTTGGACTTCACTAATAAGACAAAAAGCACAAAAGCTGCAAACACATTGCTTTAAACGTTTATTAATCTCTTGGCTGTGGAAGTTCTCAGAAGACAATATTATCCTACATGATTAGTTTTCAATGTGTTTTTAAGGTAAATAAATAAAAAAAAATTTAAAAAACGAGAAGAAAGTCGGTAAGAAAAAGTAATGTAGGGCATTACTTGTCATAAAAAGTAAGTAACGTAACTAGTTACTTTTTAGGAGAGTAACTCAATATTGTAATGCATTACTCTCTAAAGTACTTTCCCCAAACACTGATATAGCGTAAAGTCTTTGCATGACATAATAATCCTGAACGAAGTTGTCAGGAATCTGCATAAATGTCATCCTTTTAATTTTCCCACCAAAAAAAATATATATATATTTAAACGCTCCAGTGTTCATTCACCACCACTTTATGAAGTACTGTAAAAATTCTCTGTTTTTGATTCTAAGAAAAATGAAAGTCATACAAATTTGGAAGAACGAGCAAGAGTAAATGATTATCATTTCAGTGTAAATTATTCCTTTGAATATGACTTTATCACGTGCTATTGTTGTTGTTGTCCAGGTTTACACACCTTTTCCAGTGAACCTTGTGCACTCAATCTTTACGACCATGTTTAACTATTACTGCACCTTCTGTGACTAATTCCCCTCTTTTTTTTGTCAGTGGCTTTCTTTAGTTTGAATCTGTTTTCATAGATATGACAGACATGCTGACAAGTGGAACACACAGATAATCCTGAATTTTCCTGATAAGTGTGTCAATTAATCATGTACTAATGTCAAGATTTTAAGTGTGAGGGGAACAATTACAATTACATACGAATGCAACAAAAATGATTTATTAGCCTTCCAGTTTTAGTGAGCAATACTGTGTGTCACAAGTGAGAATCAAGGTTGAGTACGCTTGTGTTATTAAGTGTGTTTTAGCATTGGTGAAGGACTGAGAGGAACAGCCAGGTCTGAGTGAATTTATTTAGCAGTCCTGACACTCGTAGGAGCACGAAGGCCATGCTGGAGCGTTTAGTGGTTGTAGTGTGTAAAAGTACAAGGGAGACACATCGAGGGCTGTTTCTCTGGCTGAGTGCTGTCCACTCGCATCATATGCCTCGATGACCGAGGACGCCTGCAGCACTGCATTGTGGGCCAGAGAAATGGAGTAGTAGCAGCTGGGAACAGACGTGAAACTTTGAGGGGGGAACCAACCAGACAAAATATGAGGAATCATAAAACCATCTAGTTATATGCACACGTAAAGCAGTACAGTCTTGCTTTAACTTCAGGAATTAACATCAGAACAACAACAACAGAAGTGGGCACGGACGGCAGGTAGCAAACGTCTTACTTTCTTTGTTATTGTGCTATTGTGTTTTGAGCAGTAACACACTTACAGTGTAACTCCACACTACTTTCCACTTTTAGCCTGTAACAGATCCTTGCTGATCTCTAGCTGAATTTATCCACTCCGTGGTGTAGAGTGGCCCTATCACCCCAGCCATTTCACTTGGAGCTCCTACAACACAAAAAGGCTGTCAAACACACACACTTAGAGGAAAATATGGTCTGGAGATGTTTGGCTATTGCTTGGTAGAGTGTTTTATGACTTTTATAGCTTTAGAAAGATCAAAAAAGGACCTGTTGGCCGGTATAAACATAATTCAGAGCCACATGTGAAGGAAATACAAGACATCCAATTTTGTTGTCTGCATAAAATTAATATTAGAAGTCAAATTACTTCTGTGAAGGTAAATGTCAAGATATGATCGAACTAAGGTTCCCTCAGCAACATATATGGTAAAAGAATAATTGATAATACATAATTATGTTATATTATACAGGATTAAAATTGTCTTCTCGACTAATGAGTAAGGATAGTGGCAAAGTATATATATTTTAGATGACAATTCATTTTAAAATTGAATTATTTTTGAGTTTTTAAACTCAATTCTTATTGACATCAAATAATTGTCTTATATAATAACAATTGACCTTTTATTTGATGCCTGTAAATCATAGACATAATACAAAAATATACAATTGTGTATTACACTTGCTTTGATGCTTAAACCCCTATTTGTCTTTGACTCATATGCATCTCAATTTTTATTTGGTATAATTTTATTCGTAACCCTTGCTTTCTGAGCTACTCTTATCACCGTAGCATTTATGATTCCTAATGACTTTCTAGTCTCAGGAAGTGGTGCCTCTCCACAGCACTCAATACAAACCAAAGGTCCCTTGTCTTATCATTGGTTTAATGCCGTTACATGGGAACCGTATGATTCTGTCTTGTAAGAGGCACTTGGCAACTGCAGATTTACACTTTAAATGGTAGGTGGAAAAATTATTGTTACAGGTTTTTTTAAACAGTGTTTGGGTTGTTTTGTATGGATTCGTAATTAGCTGTTTGTACTTTTGTGATAGGTTGTCATTGCAAGTAATGGGTGAAAGATACACCAGCTTATCTATCATTAAGAACAACCTACAACCCAGTTGAGCTTGAATTTGTTTGTACAGCATTTTTCCGAATACATATCCTCTTAAATAGTTTAAAAAGCAATAATGAGAAAGCTGAGATGTGTTATTAAATCATGAGAAACCAACTTCCTCAAAGTGTAATACTAACCCTTGAATAAGTTATAAAACTTTCCAATACAAGTTTTTTGTTTTGGTCTAAAGTTTTATTTGAGTCATCCATTGAGGTCAAATTTAGCAGTTGCTTTGTCAATTGAGTGTCATGATTAATTGCTCATCACACATGGATTGCAGTGCTCCTGATGATGCAACATATGTTCAGGATAGTCAAGTTTATGTAAAGTCCACACAGTTGTTATTTTATATATATTAAAATATGTCCATTGTATTACATTTATAAAAACATATAATCAGTATTAACCTTACTGCAATTAATGTAATTTAATGTTATTTGAATTTGTGCAAATTTATTTATTGAATTGATATTTACTCATGATTTCTCAAGAATAGTCTAAATGACAAAAAACTATATTTAATTAAAACAAATCAACATCATAAATGTTACATTGATGTTTTTTTATTGAATTGACTAGCATAAACATCCACTTTTAGATTAATATCGCATACTGCAATGGTTCGTCAATATGCAGACATATTCATGTTTATTAACTAAATTACGTCCTTGGAGTATGTAATGTTTTGGGAAAATATTTAAAATACTAATATCATATAAAGTATAATTTTGGGGGTGGGGGGTCTGAATGTGTTATGATGGTAAAGTAATGTTTGTGTGACTATTGTCACAAATTTAAATCATCTTTACATTTGGCAGTTGGCCTTGAATTGATGACTTTCTCGTTCTTCTGTGATTCCCTTTCAAGACTGGGCTTTACAGGACCTTGACATTACTGAATGTTTAAACAGAACATCTGCTTACCATAATTATATAAGGCTGTGACAGGACTTGGTTTAACCCAACTTCATGGCCTCTGATCTGTTTTGGTCCTACATTATCATTAACATTATTAAAAGATTTTAAGCATATTGTTATATTTAAACAGCAGAAGCACTGGTCTTTTACTACTTAATGACTATTTATCATTATGCTTTCCCCCAACCAACTCCATTTTTTTACCAGAGCGGCGACGGCAGGGCAAATTCCAGCCATTCCGGCGTCTATTTGGGAAAAAGAAAAGGAGAGAAGCAGAACGTGCGTTTGAGGGAACTGAACTTAAACCTTGTCATTCCACTGATGATGTCTGCAATGGGGTGGACTCAGCTAACCAAGAGAATGATCAGTATTTAAGGTAAAAACTGTTTCTAGCATTCAGAATGTATGTAAAATGTTATTAGTTTACATGCTGACAAAGTTGTTTATGAGCCATATTGTGTATTGAAAACATTTATAGAGTTTAAATCTGTTCACAGGGAGTCAAACACCCTTGGGTCCCGAGCTTTTTCACACGAGAGTGTATTTATCCCTGAGGACTCTGCGAAGACACATCCAGGACAGACAATGTCCCAGGAGAACGTTTCCGACAAAGTCAGGAACATTCAGGTGAGACTTATATGCACACCAACAAATTCATTCGTCAAACTTTCCTAACACAAATTTTGCCAATAAAATTTAAACAAAAGTATTAAGTGTGAACTTAATACTCATCTTCTTCAACACCTGCTACTTATTGCTGTTGCTTCTGTAATCCTCATTTATAAGTCACTTTGAGTGAATGAAACAGGAGGCATTGTTTGCATATTCCCTGACTATTTATACTTTTGTTGATAGAAGCAAATTGGACATAATATAAAATTTGGTCAGAGACCCCCTTCACTTAGAAAGAGTGAGGGAGATGAAGGCAGCTCAGATGAGGAAGAGGTACCACAAAGTCCATTGAGAGTTCTTGCTCAAGTGGAGAATGAGCCACCGGAGACATCAGCCAAGGAAAAAGTAAGTTCACAGTGTCTACATTAGCTTAGACCAGGGGTGTCCTAACTTGGTCCTGGAGGGCTGGTGTCCTGTAGATATAAGCTACAACTTGCCTCAACACAGCTGCAACAATGTTTCAAGAAAGCCTAGTTAGAGCTTGATTAGCTAGCCCAAGTGTGTCTGATTTGGTTTGGAACTAAACTTTGCAGGACACCGGCCCTCCAGAATTGAGTTCGGACACCCCTGGCTTAGACCATGGGTGTCCAACCTTGTTCCTGGAGATTTACCTTCCTGAGATTTCAGCTGCAACCTAGATCAAACACACCCCATTTAAATTACCAAGTGCTCCTTCTAGTTGGTTTAGTTGTGTTTGATTAGGATTGGAGCTAAATTCTGCAATAAGGTAGACCTCCAGGAACAGGGTTGACCATCCATTTCCACAGCTATCTGTGAAAGGTAGCCACCATTGCTCTGTTTTAGTGAGTAGTGTTGTGAAACACTGTGTAATGTTGTAAAAAAATAAAGATCCCTTTGCTTGCCAAAATGTACAGAACCTTTATGCATTTGGCAGGCACTTTTATTGAAAGCCGTGTTCTAGTTAAGCTGCAGGAAATTGTAAAACTGTCCAACTATCGATATATTGATTCAATAGACACACACTTCAGAGCTCTGTTGACCTATAGTTACCAATTGAATTTGTTTGTGTTTTTCTGTACACATAGTCTGTCAGCCATGACACTGTCCAGCATAGGACTCCGGTCAAATCCCCACGCACCAAGCGCCCACCTCCCCCTGGCACAATTGAGTCTATCAATCTAGATGCTGTCCCTCAGTCTGTCCCACGCTTGGACAACACTGCTGCCAAACACAAACTGTCTGTCAAACCGAAGAACCAGAGGGTGTCTCGAAAACATAGAAGATTCACACAGGTAAAGGGCAAAGGTGTTCTTTATATTTAAGCTGAATAGCTGGGATTGATTTGATAGATAAAGATATGCTAAGATGATCGTTTGCTGAAAAAAATGATTTACTCATTCTGATGTAGTTCCAAGTTTCATTATATTTTTTTATAAAATTTTGATTGTGAGGTCCAAAACAACACTGGACCACATTGACTTCCAGTGTATGTGGAAAAACACTGGTACATTTTTTATTTATCTTCTATTAAAAGTTATTTAAAAAAAACATAACATTTAATAAATTGTGAGTATATTTGAATTTATGTGAAATAGGGGTGCAACAATACAGATTGTTCACGTTGCAGTTTTCGGGTCATGGTTTTGGTTTGGTTCGGTATACAGGTTCAGTATAAAAACATGACACTGTCAAATAAAAATAGAGGAAAAACAAGCAAAATAGATTTTATATAATATGAATATAATCAAACAACACTGCATATTGTATATGCTTATCACTATAGAAATTAAAAAACAATTAAGCAATATTATTTAGTCAATAGTTATTTTATTGTCTTTTGTAGTTTGATTAATATTAAAAGCATAGACGGCAGGTATAAGACGTTTTCACATTTAGACAAAATACATCACACTAAGAAAGTTACAATCAAACACTGTTTCTCTAATGTTTACGTTATACGACTTAACCGATTGAATACTCATCAAGTTTGGCACGTTCATATTAATTAATGCTTATACTGTAATTAAATTTTACCACTGAGAAGCTAGACTTTGTGCATTATAACTTTCATTTATTTCATATGTGCATTTCTAAGATGTCCTGCGCGAGTTCTCTTCAGGGTTTAAGGTTCAATGTTTAAATAAAAAAAGCTTGGAAATTTAGTTTAAACAGGAATAGCAACAAACAGTGTAGGCTTCTGGTCCCACATGCACTGACAAGCTGCACACGTAACTTTTTAGTTTTCACATGAAAGAGTCCATACCCTGAGTGCTCAGTGATGAGATATTGCATGGGCATTCATTCTATACATGCACAGGGCCCAATCAGAGAGTAATTAAAGGAATGAGAAAAACACAATTTTAATAAGTGTATTGAACCATGGAGTTCATACCGAACAGTTTATTATTATATTGAATATTGTGACATCCCTACTGTGAACTATAACTCAAAAGTATTAGGGTTTTAAGTTCTGTAACTTTGAATATATTTCAGGAGTTTCATGAAGATGATTTCTCTGAAATTCAAGAAGAATTTGAAAAGGATGAGGAAGTGTTTGATTCATCAAGAGAGGATTATGGTATTATCCATGGAAGTAAAGAAGATTATGAACCTACTGAAAAATCACAGAGGCAACGATTTCATGAGGAAGAGAAAGAACACCTTGAGATAAAGAAAAGAGAACAAGAGGAAGAGAGAAAGATGGAAAAACACCGGAGGATGATTGAGGAGCAGAGGTTAGAAGAAGAGAAGCGACGCAGACAGGAAGAGGAAAGGCTGCAAAAAGTGGAAGAGGAGAGGAAGCAACGAGAGGAAGAAGAGAGGAAAAAAAGGGAAGAGGAGGAAAGGAGGAGAGAAGAAGAAGAGCGAAGATTACGACATGAGGAAGAGCGAAAGAGACAAGAGGAGGAGGAAAGAATGAAGAAAGAAGAAGAAGAAAGAAAAAGAGCAGAAGAGGAAAGAAGGCAACAGGAACTTTTGGCAGAGCGTCTTCGTCTGGAAGAGGAAAGAAAAAGAGAACAGGAAGAGAGAAGGAGAAAAGAGGAGGAGGAGGCAGAGAAACGCAGGATTCAAGAGTTACAAGAGAAAAGGCAGAGAGAGGAAGAACATCGCATTCGTGAAGAAGAAAGATGTCGACAAGAGGAAGCAGAGAGAAAAAGACTAGAGGAAGAGGAAAGAAAGAGACAACTGCAAGAAGAGAAAGCTGGATCTACTGACCCTGAATGGAAAAGAAAAGCAGAGGAACTGAGATGGAGAGAGATGGAGGAGAGACAGAGACCCTTCACTTTTAAAGTCTCTTCGGGTGAGAAGCAGATACTCTTCCAGAAGGTCAATCTCACGCCTGTTACTCCAGCAACTGGCCAACAGGGTGAAACAACTGCTGAAACTTGGGAGGGAGCTAAAGCTTCTTCACCAGGAGGGCCAGATTCACCAACTCTGTCTTCTTCTCTTTATGTCCCGCATACTGCAATTCTTGTGACAGGAGCCCAGCTTTGTGGAACTGCAGTTAATCTCGATCAGATCAAGGACACAGCTTGCAAGTCACTTCTTGGCCTTTCTGAAGGCAAAAAGGCCATGGGCACTCCTCCATCCAAGAGCAAGACATCTCCAGATCGTAAATCTGGAAAAACCAAATCCGTATTTGAGTCTTCCTTGTCTACAGATCAATCCAACGCTGCTGTCCTGGCAGAATGGGCAAGTATTAGGTCCAAAATTTTTAAAGGTGCTGAAGAGGGAAAATATCCTGAATACACAGATCAAAGTCGCAGGCCAACAAGTGAAGATCTAAATACAGTGCCATTCTCTCACACCAACCTCAGGAAAACTATGTCAGCCAGTGCGAAGTTTTCCATCACGCCAGCCAGAAAAAAATTTGCTGATTCCAACAGAAACTCTGAGATTTTTGGTCAGGAAGAAGGTGTGAAAACAGAAAGTGCATTTACAGAAACTTCCCCTGTCCAAAAAGAGTTGCCCTCTTTAGGTACTAAGGTCCAGAGTAGGGGAAGCAAGCTTGTCCGCATTGCAGACGAAGAGTGCATGTTTGCCAAAGACCTTCCCTCATTCCTTGTTCCTAGTCCACCACATGGATCTCCCAAGTCCCAGAGATCTGAGAGTGGCTCCCCAATTCAGGCAGAATCAGAAGATTCAGATACAAAAGATGAAGATGGGGCACAGAAAGCACAGGGTGGTGATGAGCAGCCATCCCCTTTTGGAATCAAATTGAGAAGAACAAACTATTCTCTTCGCTTCCACAATGAACAATCTGCAGAAAAGAAGAAGAAAAGGTACAGTGCAGGAGACAGTTTTGAAGGAGTCCCAGTGCCCCTGACGGCCATTGACCAAGACTCTGACAATTCTACACTCTCTGAAAAATCTAGCCCCATTTCTCCACAACAAGAGAATATTGAATTTCAAACCACAGTTGCACCCAGTAAAGAATCTCGTAGTAAGTTTAGCAGAAGTACTCTCCCTTTGGCACGCACCGAAGGTGACAACATGTCCCCCAAACCTCCACTTTACCAAAAACCTGCTACCTCCCCCAAACCATCTGAAGGTGCCACACCTCTACTTTCTCCTCTTCCAAAACCTGGTAGAAGGACTTCAGGAGACACAATTTCACAAAGGACTGGGGAAGCAGAACAGGTAGCTACTGAGCAAGGCAGTGATCATAAAGGAGGAGTTACAGCATCTGGACCATCACAGAAAAGTGGACAAGGAGAGGAGGATGTTAAAGAAAAGAAGTCATTTTTTCCATCCATTAGCATCCCATGGAGAGAAAAAACAGATCGCAGAACAGAACTCATCAAAAAAGGTTTGAAATACTCAACTACTGTACCTGAGCTGTAACTGCATCTTTAATGTCACAATAATGCTTCCAAAGCAGCAATCTATTGATATTTCTTTAAAACACTCTCCTATTATTTCAGTTCCAACTGCTTAACATGCAGACTTAATTTAAACAATTGTAATCAATTAATTTGCATTTTTAATTGTTTAGCCAACTTTCTTGCCTCTATTTGCATATTGATTTAAGGTGTATTTTCTTTCTTTGCACCCGTTTATCCATAAGGCCTGGCTTTCAAACCTCACATTTCATATACATAAAAGATCAGCCCCTTAACCAATATTCCTGTCTTATAAGCACTGATATTTCCTTTGGGAAATTAAGATTATTACTGTCATTGTAGACAGGAAAAGAGGACTCTAAATTGTCTTTTAGGGCTTACTCACACTATGTACAGTTGCCTTGAACCGGGCCGAAGCACACTTGTCCCCTCCCATTTCCCTCGACGGCCCGCCCTCACATGGCATTCGGGCTTGAGCATGCTTACGTCATCAATGATGCACTGTTCAGTTTAGGAATCGCTCTCGCTCAGCACAGTGGACATTTCTTTATATCGTTTTAGTCGTTTGATATGCTGTGACGCAGTCAAATATTTCACTGAACAGATCAGCCACTTTTGACGCTCATAAACAATCATAAAGTCTTCGTGCTGCAGGAATTAGGAGGTTTGCTAAAGGTGCAGCTGTCATGCAGTGAGGGGTTTGTGTTTTTAATAAACTACAGCAGTTTGCGTTCATAGAACAGTAAGAATGATTAATTAATCCATATGAAACAGTATGTTAAAAGTCCATCTCGCCTTCAGTTTCGGGCTCAGGCATGGTTTGCACTCACACTACAAGCGTACCACACCCAAGTAAACCGCGCTCAGGCACACCTCTTCCAACCGGGCCAGGGCCAGCCAAGTGAACCGTGCCTGAGCCCGATTCAGAGCACTCACACTTATCAAACGATCCAGGACACGGGCATGGGCACGGTTCAGATAGCATAGTGTGAGTACACCCTTAGTCTTTATTGCCAATTTAACAGACCTTCTGCATTTCTTCTCCTTATCAGAAAAACCATCTCTGCAGGCCAGGCATTCTCTGGACAGCTCACGATCACAGGACAAAGAGACAGGACCACTTTGGATCACTCTGGCACTGCAAAAACAGAAAGGCTTTAGGGAACAGCAGCAAAACCGAGAGGAAAGGAGGAACCAGAGAGAGGCTAAACTGGCTGAGAAACAAGCTAGGGACAGAGAAAGTGTATGTATTAACAAAAGCACTGTCCCATAGTGTATTATCATTCATTAGCTACCCTGTTAGTACTGTATACATAATTGTAATATTGCTTTGTGAATTTATAGCAAAAGTTCTCACTCTTGTTTCTGGAAGTCAGTTGCTAGTTCCACCTTCTTGAGCTTTGATAGATGCAAACTATTTTGTCACATGAAAACTAGTGAGGGCGCAGTATAATATTATAAAAAATGAACTCCTCTGTATTAATAGAATTTGGTGTTGTTGTTTCTTTATCTGAAAGGCTGGAAGCAGTCCCACTGAGGATAAAGGCAATGGGAGCTCCAGCATCATATCCAAGCATCAAACAGCAGATGAAAATAAAAGACCAGACACACTCCTGGCTCGCTTTGAGCGACGTGACAACTTGAAGAAAGCCAATACCTTACCCAGCTCAGTCACAGGTAAAATATGAATTTTCTTACACTTTGTTACCTTTATTATTGTTATTATTATTATTATTATTACTAATATTATTATTATTTTTTTATTGGGTTTTACTCAGAACCCATTTACACCTATGGTTTAAGTCTAAAGCGTTTTAGCTGATCCACTTTCAACATTTGCAGAGATGGTTAAAAACACATTTGATCATATATATTACGCATAATACTATCTAAATCAAAATGGGGTATATGCACAAAGACTTTTCATTTTAGTAAGCTAGCCCGCTAGGGCCGCATTTAAGATTGATTCCTTTAAAAAAACAGTGATCTTCATTGCCTGGCTGAGATACGATATAAAGTGGGTATCAGACCAAACAAAAAGCACATCATATTTTTCCACGCCATGTCTTTAAAATATGAAATTAATTTTACCCCAGTATTTTCTATGTAATTACTGCTCTAGCCTGCTGCTCATGATGGTGTCTGTGTTTAAACGGTCTTTCGTCTCTTTTTACACTTTAACAACCAAATGAAAGCTAAAGTCTATTTCGTTGAATGTATTTAATGACAATACAACATTGATGGATGAAATTGAAAGGAACCATATAAAATTAAAAATAGTCACATTAAGCTTTCACCGGAAGTTCATCATTGGCTGAAAAATACTAGATGTGACCATTGGCGTTTACACCCTTTTCACTCTCTTGCTTTGCCACTCGATTTTAAAGGGATAGTTCACCCTAAAACAAACATTTACTCTCTCTCAAGATGATCCAAAGCTTTATAAGTTTCTGTCTTCTGTTGAACACAAAACAAGTTATTTTTAAGAAAGCTTTATCCTTTGACTTCCATAGTAGGATAAACAAATACTATAGAAGTCAGTGGTTAAAGATTTTCAGCTTTCTTCAAAATAACTATTTTGTGTTCATAAGAAGAAAGCAAGTCAAACCGTTTTAAAACAAGTAAAGGGTGGGTAAATTATAAC